>NC_086084.1:10096010-10399041 GCF_948474715.1 Cydia amplana
TCTCTGTTTAGGTTCACTAACGTCTCCAGAGGTCCTTGTGTAAGTCTAACTGTCATAGAAGTGGTCCTAGAGACAATCGCCGACCGTCTAAAGCAGTGCCCGGTATACCGTTCAGGGTGGTTCAACTTTAAATAGGTAGCTACTTCTTTCGGCAATGTGGCAAACTTGTTTCTTCCTATAACCTGTTTCGTGCATTTGCCGGCCCTATAATTTACAAAGAATCTATCCGTCGGCATTTCCTTGGGCCGCAAAGCTTGGTATTTCTTGACTACGGGTACAAACTTCTCGCGGATTAAAAACATACGGTTTTTGTGTTGGGAATTAATCTGTACGAGCATCACGTCTCCATGTGGTTTAATATCGTTGACAGTTAAATCGGTGAGATCGTTACACTTGCACGCTCCGCCCACGCCCATGATGAGAGCAACCTGTAACAATTTTAGACAAATGTTCACAGTAATACACAAAACGCGCGAAATTGTATTGTTAACAAGATATTTATTATTTGTATATATGTAGGTATATTTAAAATGTATATTTGTGTAAGTATAGTATCATTAGTAGTCTCGTGTCTGTTTTCATATCCACTATTTACAATCCTGCACCAAACAAACTGTCTCTGTTTAGCCCAATGGTTGACTGGTAGAGAATGCCTTGAGGCGTTAAGTCCACCATTTGTACTCTGTTTGTGTAAATTTGTGCAATAAAGTTTAAATGAATAAATAAATAAATATTTTGATTGGTTGTTCACGTGAAAAATAACGTCCTACACGACACACTAAGTAGGTAGGTACATATTGCCGAAGCCCATTCATCGTAGGTACCGTACCTACTTATACCTAATTAGAAAAATGAATAAGGTTGTTCCGCGTTATAAATAGCTACGAGTAATTGTTGCCTTTCACCAAGATGGGTATTTTTGACAAAATTATACTATAACGCCTTTGTAATAAGAGTCATTAACAAATTCGTTAAACTCAATAACATTTACATACAATTGGGCGCAATGACATTTATACTAGAAAATAAAACAAATATATGTAAGTAGTTTCAAATTACCTTGGTCGCTAAATATTTCTCATCTGGAGCTTCGTTTATAAACTGCAAAATGTTATCTTCAGTCAAAACCTCTGATTGCTGACTTTTGAAGCCAGCCGCGTACCTCTTCAGAAATGACAAAAGTTTTTCATAGTTTTGTATGAGTACGTGGTGTCTTACTCGCATAGTTGCTTTAAGCATCGAATACTGCGCCCACAGACTACTTGGCTTTTGAGACTTTGCCAATTCAGTGAAATATGCTAAAAACACGTCTTCGTTTAAGTTTTGTTCATTTCTTTTATTTTTCCATCTCATAAAACACTCATATGATCCTATGTATTTCTGTTTAGACTTTAATGGTAGCAAACATTCTTTTAAAATATGGTCCGTATCGCTATCTTCACTTGAAGTCATCTTTATTCACAAAATAAATACTCAAAACAATAATCATAAAGTTGATTAGACTGTAGTCTTAATTCCCGCCATTTTTTTCTTCATGCGCAGAGATTATGCGCATAGAAATAAGGTTCATATTAAAATGTCAAGGTAATATCATTCATTCATATCATTCAATTGTATAGGGATGGGAACCTATCGTTAAAAATCGATAAACTCCCCATCGCCTTGATTAATCGATTCGTGCATCGATATCGTCAATAACCGAAAATCGATTAGTTTATTTTGCTTGTGCTAAAATATTTTTGTACTTAGGTACGTTAAATTTTTTGACAAACCCATTAACAATATTTCGTGTCTTTCCTGGCAGGCATTATTTCAGAATATTATGCATATAAATATTACCAACCAATCTGAAACTGTTTATTAATAATTATCTAGTGTAATTTTTCTTCGTCGTCTTTCATATTTTTCCTGCACGAAATAGGTAATAAAGTCACTTAGCAATGTGACCATGCAAATCCTTATTATTCTAATCTCATAAAGCTCGCTTACAAAGCTGTAATGAAATTCACTTACACCGCCAACAGCTTTAGGGCCGCAATAAAAGATTAGGTGCGAATTAACGAGATAGCAATCGAGCATTTGCATACACTGAGGTATCGTTCTGGTAGCTTACCGAATACGGGCGAAATTTATGGTGTTATTAGGTACTATATTCATGGCGTTGATAGTGTTTTAGTTAATGGTTATTAGGTAGCGGATAGGTTACTTAAGTGTATTTTGACGAAATAATTTCACTTCCCATCAGGTAGGACAATAAGGGCCAATTGATTCGAACCTCAAGGTCACGTTAAATTGAGACTGGCGGCCTAGCCAAGATGACAATTGTTGATAGAAAACTCTTCTTCTTCCTAGCCTTATCCCATTTACCTGGGGTCGGCTCTCCTTATACGGAGTTGGCGTTTATCAATGTACGATTGTCATCTTGGCTAGACCCCCTGGAACCCGAGAACTCGACTCGTCGGAACTCGCTCTACCAATTGGAATATATGTTTTGTACTGCATAATCCAGCCGTTTCCGCGCCCCGCCTTTATCCGGACCGCAAATAAACCTAGCCGGGTCGGTATTCCATTTTGTTTTTTGACAGCTCGTATGGTGGTGGTGATATGATATTGTGAAATTAACCATAATTTACGCTTCGAGTTAGAATTGTTGTTGTATTTAGCAAGATTTTCTATGGTTGCGCTTGTCATAGTGGAATGGAAATGGAATTAGGTACGTGATATAGCTATAGCGCTCGTCTCTTACTAACATGCGGTATCAGGAAGGGACGTATTCATGTGGACCAATAGGGCCAAATGAATTCGACGGTTTAGACGGCTGATAACAAATCTAAATCTTACAAAAGGGGTTAATTCAAAATTCAAATTTAAAATTAATATTAAGTACATTATACATTTAAATTTAAAATCCAATAAAATATAATTCAAATAAAATTAAAATATATCATTAGTCATGGTTATAATTCATGTCAAACAAGGATCAACTTACAAATATTAACATACATAATTACATACGTAACTACTAGTCAAACCCGTTCCTTATCGCTTCCGGTGCAAAAGTGCCCATAATGCTCACGGCATTACCCCGCTGGATGGCTATGGACAGCCTCTGCACCAGAAACGATTCGGAGCGGGGATCCTCTCCCTTTTGCCTAAGTCGACGGCCTATGTCACGCACAAATTGTTTATTAATAGGTAATTGCATTCAGTTGCGGTCCAATTTTGCGATGTTAGATAACAAGTTATGAATAACAAAGTGGATTAGGTACTGTTACAGTTTTATTTTCCATTTACCTATTTCCTCTTGCAACGCCCGCGGCATTTTAACTCGCGCTCCCGTTATCCGATAATTTAGGTTCGTTAAAATGGACACTGAAAAACTTTTACTGTGTTATGCAGGAATTTACTGCACTTTTATCGAGATATTTTTGAATCATTGGTAATTTGACGTCATAAAAGTAACAAAATAAAAGCTATATTATTTGTTTTGCAACAATCCATACTAAATATAAATGCGAAAGTAATTCACGGTCTTAAACCGCTGAACCGGTTTAGGCAAATCGGTATGGAGATGGAGATAGTTTGAGGCCTCGGTTATTGGATAGTTTTTAACATAGTTAGACGAAATCACTGGCAGAAGCCAGTATTAAATTTCGTTTTCTATGACTGGTGATCGGTGATGACGGTAATCACGTGATGCTTTCTATAGAAAACTGAAATGTCGGACGCCTTGGGATGGATCCGGACCCGTGAGTTTATCTTAGCATGCATGACATGTGACCGTGAGTTCTACCGTGAGACCGTGAGTCATCTGTTGCGAGTACCGTAATAAAATAGGTGATGACTTGATGAGGTTAAAATCAGATTCTGACAATAACTTATTATTGTCCACAGGCTTGAAGACCATCATCAACGCGCTACTGCACTCCTTCAAGCAGTTAGCCGAGGTCATGACGCTGACCATTTTCTGTCTGATGGTGTTCGCGCTGTTCGCGCTCCAGGTCTACATGGGGGAGCTGAGGAACAAGTGTGTGCTGAACTACCAGGGCGTGGAGGGGGAGAATTTCACGGATGAAGCTTGGTACAGGTAATATCACAATTGGTACAGGTAATATCACATGTTTGAAGACCATCATCAAGGCGCTACTGCACTCCTTCAAGCAGTTAGCCGAGGTCATGACGCTGACCATTTTCTGTCTGATGGTGTTCGCGCTGTTCGCGCTCCAGGTCTACATGGGGGAGCTAAGGAACAAGTGTGTGCTGAACTACCAGGGCGTGGAGGGGGAGAATTTCACGGATGAAGCTTGGTACAGGTAATATCATAATTATTTGATCTTTATAAAGGCAAACCTCGGCAATCCATATAGTCTGGCAAACCATTTACGACGCAAATAATTTGCATAAGTCAAATTATTTACGTATTGCGTTAATCAATATTCAGCATCAATATTTAAAAACTTACTAGCCTGAAGCTAGCCTACAGAGTAGGTACGTATTTAATCCAAATATTGAAGGAAAGTACTGAATGCTTAAAATTAAAATACACTAGGTAACAGGTTTTCGAAAATTGGCTCGTCGTCGTCGTTCAGATTTTCCCTCACTGCCATATTTAAGTAGATGAAACTCTGAAGAACCTATATCGATTTTATTCCTCATTAAAGTTACACGCCCATATTTCGGTTCCCTGAGGTATTTACGCTTATAAAGTAAACTACTCGCTGTATGCGTTTATTCCCATCAAGTAATTCCCATTAAACGACAACAACGAAAATCAGGATTAAGCTGACCTCGTCTGAATTAGGCCGGTCGCCGGGCAAACATGCACAAACTCCGTGCATCCAATGCATAATAATGCAGCCAGTGATTAGGTATGCTCGTCTAAGCAACGCGAGGGAAAGTGACCTCTGGAATCAGATTGCGGTATAAATGTTTGGAGCGTGGGTTGTGCACTGATGAAGTGACGTCACTAGCCATCTGTTAGGTATTCATGGAAACAATTAAGGCGGAAATTCGACGAATGTTTCACATGCATGTGGGAGGAACTGCGAATATAGTATGAAACATTCATTTGTTAAGGTAAAAGTCCTAGTGCTTGTTATTCTAATGCCAAATAGACCACCGTGCTGTTGCCTCTATTGAAAATCACTTAGATTTAAATCTGACATGTACTGAGACACTGACGAACAGTCGAACTACCTTTTCATGGGAGGGACAGTAAAAAATTTACCTACACTTCTTTTCTTCTAGGTAAGCAATAATGCTTTGCCAACTATTATGTTATAGGTAATACCTTGCTACCCCAGATATGACTGGTTCGTAGCCAAGCAGGGGAACCTTTTGCAAACGCTAGACTTTACAACCAATTCAGCGATCTCGTTCCAAGTTGGGTAGTAAAAACAAATGAGCGCCGGTCGCGTCGTAACGACAAACTTCGGTTTATGTGCTTTAATAATGTCGTTAGATAATTAGAAAACACTGATCTTTGCGGGAGTTCGGGCGAAAACGGCACCTACACGGTCAGAAACACAACTTAACTATAAAGCTATGTCAGACGGTAAATTATGGTTAGCGTCTTGAAAATTGCTGGTTTGTTGGTAATTGGCATAATTAAACAATAATAGTCATTTCCATACGTTTTTGCCTTTTTCAGAAATCAGAAATCGTTTATTT
The DNA here is from genome assembly GCF_948474715.1 of Cydia amplana. Lineage (NCBI taxonomy): Eukaryota > Metazoa > Arthropoda > Insecta > Lepidoptera > Tortricidae > Cydia > Cydia amplana. The sequence goes on from NC_086084.1 coordinate 10,101,681, forward strand.
GCGAACCGGTACAATTACATAGTTGGTACAGTCACATGTTTTAATTTATGACCCATTTTTGTACCTTGTCACAGTGACAATAGCATGAGGTCTCTAGCGACAACATTGAATCACATAATAATCATCATTGAAGAGTTTTAGGTAGGTACTTCGGAGTCATTGCAAATACTTACCGGGTAGAATTAGCTTGGTCCGGTTCTACCAACATTTAAATAACCACAGTGGGTGTTCAGCTTTTTCAAATATATACTATTCCCAACTCTACTCATAATATCAGGAATAATGGATACAAAGTTTTCGTGGAAAAAAAAAGTTACCTACTGCATATCTTAAAGGAGTCGGAATTAGCTCAGCCTTATTATACTTGAGTAATAGTAATATGGTTGACTTCTTTGGCTCAGCCAATATATAGAAATCGTCAAAACGAAATCCGTCTTTAACTGCAGATGGATCAACGAGTCGCGCAACTGGTGGGTGGACGAAGACGGCGACCCCATCATCTGCGGCAACCTGACAGGCGCTCGGCACTGCGCCCCCACCCACACGTGCCTGTGCATCGGCCCCAACCCCAACCACGGGTACACCAACTTCGACAACTTCCTGTGGTCCATGCTCACCACGTTCCAGCTGATTACGCTGGATTACTGGGAGAATGTGTATAATATGGTGAGTCACTTGTTTTGTACTAACATTATCACAGAATAAATAATAGTACTAAGTACAGAAGACTCACTCTCTAAAAAAAGGCGTCTGTTACGATGAGCACAGATATGGCCGCTAGGTGGCGACAGCGCCACGCGCGGCTTATGGCTTTCCCCAAAATTGGGGTGGAACGGATGTACTTTTAGCTACCTGTAGCAAAGCGACGAAATCGCGGAGTGAGTAACGCCTGACATTATGTACTTTTAGAAGTACGATACGAATAAAAGAGATGCCTATAATTTATTAATCCTTGATCTTTCACGCCGCCGGCAAGTACCTATTCTGTCTAATGTCATTTATTCACGAAGTGGGACACCTGTCTGAGGGTGGACGGTTCCCAAAACACGTAGGTGTACTTAGTGATTTGTTTTTGTGAGGATGTCTGAGTAGGTAATTAAACAATGAACGTACTTATCGAGCTGCTATATAATACCTACAGGTAATAAGCAAAGTTTTACACAGATTGTTATGATTAATTAATGTCACAGTATGAGTATGGTGTCATACGACTCATACGGTATATTGAAAAAAGTCTTGTGGGAACCGTTTTGACGCCAATGAAATGAAAAAAAGTTTATTGTATAAATTTAAACATACAGTAAATCACGACTCTGTGTTCTGAGCTAGGAAACCATGTGTTACAGTTAGTTCTTTGTGTATGAGGCATTTTTCACTCAAAAGTCCAAAACAGCGTCCGTTTGTCACAGGAGAATGATTTACCCACCCATCAGACCGAGAATTTATAGACACATTACAAATGTGTAGCGGGAGTTCGAAAAGATTAATGAGGCTCGGGTGAAAGAATCGGGCCTTCTCAAGCGCACTTACCCGAATTCTGTGGTACACAGTTCACATCATACACGTATACGGGGGATGGGGGGTACGAAATCGAGCCAATAGCCTTAGCTAACTCATATTTATCCGTAACAGAATGTAAAACAATATTAATTAATTTGATCTCCTCGCATTTGGGCATTAGGTATTGGCGCTAATGATTTATTTTATATCAAGATTTGAGAAATGTATAACTAGATAGTAGGTTCCTAATAAATTAATAATAGTAGTTCTTATGTTCTACTAATATGCCAATGCCACCAAGTTGTTAACGCAGGTTTAATTAACCATGAATTTTTATCCAGTTTCATAGTCATAGTCATAGTCATTTATTTATAATATTTTAAATATTACATGTCAATTTATTTAGGTATTAGGTTTCGTTGTTATATAATATTCAAATTAATTAAGTAATCAGCTTAATTAAGATATCAAGATAGGTACAATTACAATGTCAGTTATTCAATGAAATTAGATACATTACATTATTATTAATAAATTCCTAATTTCCTAACTTGTTTTATGGTAAAATTTAGGAATATCCCTAACTTTACAATAATTAGCACTCGCGAATCGTTAGAGGTATAGTCACTCAGTCCGACGACTAAATGGATATGGTCTTCAGAATCAACATACGAATACCTCTGACTATCTATCTACCTATACATAATGTATTTACTTATGTCCAATTTCCATTTATCCACAAATTTCAGTAGGTAACGCTTAATACCTACCGCCATTGCTGCACTCTCAAATTCTAACAATTTGTGTACCTTCGAAACTAAAGGGAACAGAATGTACCAGAATGTACCTACTAAGTACTAACAAATTTTGGCCAGGAATAATTAGCGAAATACGTGTAGCAGGTTGGTTTTTAAATAAGGAAAAATTGAATATTCGGGAAGTACGAGTATGTTCTAGTACCTACCTAAGATGCAGTATTAATTTTTGTAAGGTAAACCAACACTAACGAGAATTCGTAAATTCCTATTTCATGTGAAACTTCTGTGTTACTGTTACGTTGATTTGACTTAAAATCATAACATGATATATGTATATTAAAAAAATCCTCTATTAGGTATACGCTACATTCAAAAGTACCCCCGACCAAACTATCCTACCCCTAAATCTCTTTTTTTACACTTACCGCTCTTTTGTCCTAAGTAGCAATCACATTTACCTAACAAAAGCAGTTGTTTGAATAAATTTCAGACATAAACCGTGAACGTGTCTCAGTAATACACTTTCCGGGGCAAAATGAGTAATGCTCCAAACCTCTGAGGTGCATTCAGACTTTTAAAACATGATACCAATATTCTCCTTCTCAGTGCATCTCTTTATAACTCTCTCATCGGAATGATGAAATGATGGTCCTTACGAAAGTTCATTTTTATATGGAGTAACTGTCATGTAAGATGTTTTGGAGGTTTAGCACATAATATTATACGGTAGGTAAAAACAATTCATTCTTTTTTAATTCAGCTCAAACGAAAAGAGTCTTGAAGCGACTGTCATAGGGACCATCATTCGAGGCAACTATAGTAGCAAATTGTTCCGAGCGCCATGCACTGAAATTTAAAAGTTATTGTTATCGTATTTTAAAAACTGAATATGCCTCTCGAAAGTTGTAACCTCGACACCTGTTACTCGATGCAACTTTATCGCTGTGTTGTTCGGTTTTTACACTTTTTACCGCCCAAACTGAACGTTTATTGTTATTTTAAAAGGTTTAGAAATGAGCGTAATCTTTATTTTTCTTTATTAAGAAAATGTTGCCTGGTAGAAGCAGATCTAAAGCACTCACCACAGGTCCAAATTACGTGATTAAAGGATGACTCACACTAGAACGGTCCGGGTCCGGGCCGAGGCTTCTGACATCTCGTTTTCTTTGACGGGTGATCGGTGATCGCCGATATTCCCGGCTAAAATACATGTTTATAGTAGTAGGACCAAGCCAAATCAGCATAGCAGTTGCAATGACATAGTGTAACGTCATCATAAATGTCAAATTTGAAACAGCTCAAGTTGTAAAGCGCATTGTTCCCTGTGTGTAAGATGTCTGCACCTGTTAGAAACTGTAACATGAAGGCGTTGTAATAACAACTTTCATCGTGGCGTTATTACGAATCTCGTGAGTATTCCGTCAATTCCGTGACGTCAGGTTCACAGGTGCTATTGTTATCTACTGTAATAGCTGGAGGTCCATTCTGATTCAGCAATTTGTTATGGTGGTGATCTTGTTTTAATAAGACTTTGGCGCTCGTCGTGGTGATTCGTCCGCATCTCACGCACGACTTTCATGGTAGTTCTCATGCACCAATCAGCGTGATCGATCTTCGTATCAAAACATGATCAAGGCTGTAACAAATTGTTAAAGCAGTATCGGCTTGCTTTCTAATGTGGCGCCGGCACAGGCCACTATAATAAACAAGCAGCAATGATAAAATAACGGCTTGATCAGTACAATTAAATTAGGTAGCTGTTATACTTAACCCCCTCCCTCCCCTTGCCTTTTAGTGGTAAGTTCGCCTTTGTCCATAACATTTTTATTCTTGTTTTGTTTTATGCGTTCTATGTAAACCTGTTTATGTGCAATAAAGTGACATACATAGGTCCATACATACATATATACTTAATTGTTACTATAATAAATACCATGATAATACCTACCTTTTAGTATAAAAATAATCTAACGGAGCGATTTTCAAAATGTTGTGCATCAATCTTGATTCTATGTAAGTAGATAGAGCTAAAAAGTTTAAATAATTAACAAAGCACAAAAAAGTTAGGGTCGAGACAAAGTGTTTTATACAAAAAGTGAAAACCGCCCTACAGCGTTAGTACCGCTACGTCTGCAGATGATATCAACTCGGGGCCTTTCCTCGCAGAATTAATTAAAGCCCAGCAAAACAGCCCTTACATTATGAATACGCTCAGACTAAAGTTCATTTCGGGACGGCCCTTTATACCAACGTTGGCTAAGCTTCGGATCAGAGACGAGTGAATATTACCGACTGGTCTTCATGCAATTCTAGTTTAGTGATCATCAGATCAGCTGCTCCATTAAGATACAATCGAGATAATAGGTACCTACAAGACACATCCATCAAATACAACTTCTGTCTGACAAAGAGCAATAGACCGCCCGTATTTCTAGCGAGGACCGATTGACTCACACAAATGATACAAAAATACAATCAAGAAAATAAACGGAAAAAAATATGTCTACAGCTCGCTTCACGCTAAGCAGTCACATGCGACGCACTTTTCCGGCCTTCTACACTTCTTGAAATCTTGGATTTTATTACTGTAATCCTTCGAGAAAATTTACTAAGCGAAGGTCGAACTTCTATAGGCGACTTTGAGCTTTGTATCTATATGATAACAGTCTGTAGTATTTACCTATCTTCTCTATTTCAAATCATTAAGGTACATTTCGCTGAGGTATGGCTACAATTGCGCATTTGTTGTTGATTTAATGTTTGCTGGGAGTTGTAGAAGGGCCTAATTGATTTGAGTTAAGGCTCCATTTAGAAGCCATTTGTAGACTGGGTGACTAAAACATGGCTGACAGTCTTAACTGATGTTTTTAAATACCGCAAATATTGACGCATCGATTGAAACTGAATTAGTCCCGATGCTGAACACTGTCCCAATAATTGCCACTTTCAATCTTACTCATCAGTTACTCATATTTCCATTAAGCAAAAAGGTGACAGAAAGGTGGTCAACTATTGAGCTTACGTTAATTCAATCAAGATTGTTACTATCGTAATACAAATATGATTGACAAACGCGCTTTATATTACGATAGTCGCACTTATCACGCGAATACGATAAGACAAAGCAAGATGCTTGGAAGTAAGGCTGATTTTACTGTCACGCGGACCGTCCGTGCGGGTCGCTCCGCACCGGACCAATTTGTATTAAGTTCAGGGAGCGTTTTAGAGGGAGCGGTTTAGGGAGGGTTTCCGCGCGGTCGACCGTCCGCGCAGACTGCTTTCTCATACAATTTGACGGTGCGGAGCGATCCGCACGGACGGTCCGCGTGACACTAAAACCAGCCTAAGAAACGGGCATTGTATATCCTATCATATGTTAATCGTACCGGTGAAGTCAATTCTTTGTTGAACCGAGGCACATGTAATCGGCTTAAAACAAGTCGACCTGGAAACATGATGTCTAATAAAAAAAGAAATATTTTAATAAATAAACACGCCATTGATCGTGAATTTAGAATCTACATTAATGGACCAATACCTATTCGCATATGGAATATGTGGATTTAATGTAATTGATCAAGTATGGGATTCAATTATTCAAATCAAAGCGGCCGTGTTCCCATCGTGTAGGTACGCGAGGGCGGGCGAGTCGAGTTCTTAACAAAATCATCGAGTAATATACAATTTAAAGCTAAAAAGACTGTCATAGGGCAAAAAGTCTTGTATTTTTATCTCTATGTAAATGGGCGCATGATGCAGGATTATCCTTAAACTATAAAAAAACCAAGTTAATGTATATTCACTCACCCTATGTCAAAACTACATATACCCCTAGAATTGTAGCCCATGAACATGTATGCATGTACACAGGGCCAACACACTGTAACTGTGAACAATTAGAAGTAGTTGACCAACATACCTACCTAGGCCTTAGAATAGACACCAAATTTAACTGGGGTCCACATGTTGACCATGTGTGCAACAAACTTAGGGCAATATTAAGCAACCTTAGTATATTAAAACATAAAATACCATACTCCATACTACGCTTGTTAACATGGCACTTGCAGACTCTGTAATTAACTATGGTATCTCTAGTTATGGGAGAACATACAATACATACTTACAAAAAATATACAATATTCAAATAAGATTACTAAAAACAATAGTTCCTCTAAAAATAAAACTTCAATATAAAAGTAATTATCATAAATTGTTTAAATACTGTAGAATATTTAGTGTATATAATAAAGCAAAACTTGCTGTGATATTAGAATATAAACACTTATTGGGGCAGCTAGACAGGTATAAAAGACCCTCCCACCTCCGGACCCTAACCGATGAACCATATTTTAAAATACCTAATAGCACCAATGAATATGGGAAAAGGCTCTGGTCAAAATACCTACCTAATATCCTGAACAGCTTACCCAAACAAGTAGTAGAAACTTTAGAAAAATATCCTGATAAAGCAAAGAGTACACTTAAGAAAGCACTGATTAACATGAATTAATGTAAGATATAACTAGTATTAACATGTAAGCACTAACTAACCGTAACAAAACAATATAAGTTCATATACAGGGTGCTTCCTGTAACAGGAGCAATAAATTAAACTGTAGGCTGTACTCCTCAAACTGACCAAGATTTGTTGAGCAACTTTTGAAAATAACTCATGTTTTGATTTTTATTACACTTTAAAGTTTATTCTAAGACGCAATGTATTGCAAATTTTGTTATGTTTAAAGCGTGACAAGCAACGTCAAACTCACTAATGTCAGTGTACATTGAAGCCAATATTTATTTTGTATGAAAAAGAGGAAGTCTAAAGGATTCATAATTTTTAAAAGTTGCTGAACAAATGTTGGTCTGTTTGAGGAGTACAGCCTTTAGTTTAATTTATTGCTCCTGTTACAGGAAGCACCCTGTATAAGGCTAAGCTTAGTTTAAATAATCTCCAAATATAGAGATTGTAACTGAGATTGATTGTACAACTAACCTCTTGATTGAAAATAAACAGATTAATTTTTTTTTTTTTTTTTTAATTTGTTTACACATATCGCCCAGACACAGTTAAAAAGGAAGAGTTTCACTCATTCGGCTATACCTTTCTGATCTTCTAACCTTCTGGGCCATCTGTTCTGTAGAGACTAGAGTTATTTCTAGTACCAACTTATTACTGGTTTATCTAAGACTTCGTCTATTCGCTCAGTGTAAATGGCGCCCTAGCTCGAGTAGCGACGCCTGAAATAATAGTCGATTAAGATTAATTATTCTATTCCGTGGGAATTTCACTTTGCAGTTTCTTGATTTCTTAACCATTGTTGCGATAGCCACTATTATTGCGTTGGCGGAGAAATAATCACGGACTAAATTGATTTGAAATTATAACTTTCCGTAGTTTATTAACAGAGTAAGTATCTTGTTGGATTTCATACACAAATTAATAGGCAATACGTATCCGTTGTATTGTAATTTAATCACAGAAAGATTTTGGACTATAGTTAAAATATGGTTTTACAGTACATCTATCTTATCTTATACGAGCAATTCTTGTATATTTATTTATTGTGTATATATATATATATATATTTCGGGGATCTCGGAAACGGCTCCAACGATTTCGATGAAATTAGCTAAATGGGGGGTTTCGGGGGCGAAAAATCGATCTAACAGGTCTTATCTCTGGGAAAACGCGCATTTTTGAGTTTTTATATGTTATCCGAGCTTTGCTCGGTCTCCCATATATTAACAACTTAATGTGAAATTACCTTTCCTCTGCTCAGATTACCCAGCACATTATCGTCAACGAGCAATTCGATAACCTATCGACGCTCGAATCGTTGACTGAATTAAAGTCTCGATTCTCGATCATTTGAGGAGCTCTGTTTCGAAATGTTTAATGACAGACGCCCGGAGAGAACCATTTAATGCCAGATGAACAGCAAATGAAACGTTTACCGCCATTCCCGCTATTTAATGAAAATACCGAATTCGAGACAAACCTTAATTAATGAGTAATTTGAAGCTGTTTATTGGCGAAACAATCATTGTATCGATAAACTGTGCAGTCAAAAGTAATCATAACAGAATTTTATCACGCAAAAAATGCACAATTGGTTGGAGCAATTTAGTAAAATTGGAATTCGATGTTCTTTTGATGAATAAAAATTGATTTGAATTTTTAAAGGTTTTTGCAGGCGTAAAATTGAATAACAGCGCCCGTAGTTTTTAAAGGGTTTTATAGTGTTCAGTGTTCACACATGAAACCGCCAACAAATATTGTCGCTATGGCGAGATAAATATTATTTTAACAAAAGAGAACTTTTTTGTTTACCTACTGCGCGAGAGAGATGGGGCATGTGCAGGGCCGGATTAAGCATGTCGGGGCCCCTAGGCAGTGCAATGCTCGGGGCCCCCGTACAGTTAATTCTGCATACATAAGTTCAGTTGTAAGCAAGTTGCAAGTAAGTTTGCGGTTTTAATTTCAACCTTCACGTGTCGGTTGAGCCGATCCGAACATCCCGAATGTTTTTTTCGCTCTTGCGTGGACATAAAGGTTTTTTATATTAGTTTTTGCCGATTCCTCCTTGCGTCCAGTGTGGGGAGAGCTCTTTTTTCTCAATAAGTAGTTAAATATTTTGCGAGGCTGAACAGCGATTGTCCGACCATATGAGCCACATGATTAAAATTTACCTAATAATAAAGATTTTACATGTGTTTAAATGATTATTCATTAACCAGTCAAACTAGCATGTAAGTACAGGGTAAATCGGAGAAGCAATAAAAATCGCGAAAGCGTGATTTTCTGAAAAAATTGTGAAAGCGTGTTAAAAAGGCCTAAAAATCCGAAGTTACCCAATGAGGTTTCATGCGAGGTCAAAGCCGTGCTTCAGGATAAGCTCAGCTAGATCACAGACGACAACCAATGTCCATTGTATTAATAATAAGCGAGACCGCAGGCCGAGCTTGGCGCAGCGAGGCCAAAGGCTAAGCTGAAGAAGAGATTTGGTAGGCGAACCAAAAATTGAGGTAAAAAGTGAGGCTGAAGGTCGAGCTCAGTAATCTCCACATACTTAACTAGCCCAAAGCGTACTTAACCAGCGAGGTGAGCTTTCATGCGAGGCAAAAGGCTAAGCTTCTGAAATCAATGAATCAAAGCAGCGCTCTGATACGAACCAATCGTCAAATATTACTCAACAATAATATATGTGTCATACAAGAGTTACTCGGAGGGCCGAAGTTTCATTAGGGAGGTTTTAGACCCTCGGGAGCCTGAGATTCGAGCTCGATTTACAGACTTTAAAAGCTATAAAATAACATAATTTACATAATCATTTGATGATTGTGTGTCTGAGAAACTGATATTGGACATTAGGTATAAGTAGTTAACATAAAAATTTATGAATTTTGGCCATATGCCAAACTTGGCAAACACATTTTTTTTTTTGGCGCGCGCGGGGCCGTCGGGGCCCCCTAGCCGAGGCGGGGCCCATAGGCAGTTGCCTACTCTGCCTTAGGGTTAATCCGGCCCTGGGCATGTGGAATAAGAGTAGTAATAACCAATCTAATGATGATTGCGGACGAGCAAATTTATATGCAGTTTTCCAAATTTCGTGTTATCCGACCACAGTGTAAAAATCGACTTGCAACGTAACATTTCATAATTATTTTACACTTGGGTCATACCTGCACATTTTATTGTATGCATTACTACTACTGCACTACTCATTCGTGTCTTTCCTATTGACTTTGCAGATTTAAGAGAATCAAAAACTAATTGTTGAACAGTCCCTACGTTTACAGGCGGGATATTTTTTTCTGAAATGTGTTTGACCCATTTAGTATATCGACTACCGTAGGCTCAAAGGGCGTAAGGGTTACAAAGTGTAACTGCGTTCATAATTCATTTTCGCCATTTTGTCCCTTACGCCCTTTGAGCCTACGGTAATCGATATATTAAAGCTTGTTCCCTAAACAATAACTCTACTGTATGGTGTTGCAGGTGCTATCGTCCTGCGGCCCGATGTCCGTATCGTTCTTCACGGTGGTGGTGTTCTTCGGCTCTTTCTACCTGATCAACCTGATGCTGGCCGTCGTGGCGCTCAGCTACGAGGAGGAGTCGCAGATCACACAAGAGGTAGGTCGCAGATCACACAAGAGGTAGGTCGCAGATCACACAAGAGGTAGGTCGCAGATCACGCAAGAGGTAGGTCGCAGATCAGACCACACATAATTAGGTCGCAGGCCAAACATGGTATGTTACTCAAGAGGAAGAGAGGAGGTTACAGGAACAGAGGCCTCCTGGCAGAGGAGTCAGAGGAGACTGCAATGCACATTCTCTGTTCCTGTAGACCACTAATGTCAAAAAGAAGTAGGTACCTACTTAGGGCGGCATGTATTGCAACCCTATGAGGTACAGAACGTTACGGCCCAAAGCATCTGTAATTTTCTGGATGCAACGGGCATTAGTAATGAACTTTAAAGGGCCGTCACAATAGATCAATACTTGGTCGACGTGACACTCAAAGGCCCGATACCACCCCAATAATAATAATAAAATACTCAAGAGGTCGCAGCTAGATCACAGATTCTGAGGTCCTAGATCTCAGATTCTAAGGTCCGAAGTGAGTGTCGTTTTGTCGGTGGTGGTCGGGTCACGGTCATGCTACCAAATAAACCTGATGCCGCAAAGATCACACAAGATATACCTAAGGACGCATATCAATAGAGGCAGGTCGCAGGTGGTACTGTAGACGTTCAATTATCGGTGATATAAGTTCCAACCAGAAACTAGCTTCCATTAACCTTAGCTTTTGAGAGCAGAAGAGTTACCTACATTTTTGTTCCGTCAACGTATGACCCTTTATACGCACTAACAATACATATTTTATCACAGGAAAGAAAAAAGGATCTAAACGAGCACAGGGACGACTCGACGTTCAGTTTCGACCCCACGTCGTTAGCCGTCAGGACGCTAGCCAAGGACTCTAAGAAGAGGATAGACGCCCGCAAAGGGCTACTATTAGCATCGTACTCTAGGAAGAGAACGAGGAGACGCAAGCGAGGGAAGAGCGCCATTCACCACGCTGCTGCCGTCGCTGCTGTGGCTGAGAGGTAAGAACAGGGCCGTCTTAGTGCAAGGCCTGAGTGGACGCTCGGAGCGGAGCGTTCGGCGGGGCGTGCAGCGTGGCGTCAAGCTCCCAAGGGATTTGAGCAGCGTGCACTAAGGCCACTCCTATACGCTTGCATTTATTTAACATGCACGCCGCACGCCCCGCCCCGCTGCACGCCCAACTCGAGCGTCCACTCAGGCCTTATACTTAAACTATGCTGGGGCCTTGGGCACTCAAGAATTTGGGGGCCCTTTTGGAAAGTAAAAATATCCTAAAAGTCAATGTTTTGTAGGATCTCACTTTCTATGCACGTAACCCGTTTGCTCGCTGTTACTGTCTGTCCTTCGGGCCCCTGAGGATCGGGACCCCCTGAGGGCCCTGGGCACGGGCCCCGTGTGCCCTTGTGGTAAAGACGGTACTGGGTAAGAAAAGGATGAACGGATTTTGTTCACATAGTTGTAGTAGTCTTTGGGAAAATAACCGGTTGAGGTTGGTCTTGTGTTGGCGTTGCTGTCGTGCGTGGCTGTAGAATCTTACATGATACGAAAGACGATAAGCACACAGGGTTTACTGTGTCCAATATAAAGACACAGTCATACAACTCACGGCAGTTTAAAGTTGGGTTAAGGTTAAGCGTTAAAACGCAGAAATAACTCCCCTCAATTTATAAGATGAAAAAATATGTCATAATTATACTAACCTCGTTCCACCCACCATGCAAAATTATAGCCAGGGAAGTTTGGATCTTGTTTTATTTTCAATTGGGTTGAATTTCATTTGTTCGAAAATTTTACGAGACAGATGAAATACTTACTTTGTTTTTTTCGATGGAATGTCAACCTTAATTAGGTTGACATTCCATCGAAGCTGAATGTACATCCTAATGTACATTGGGCGGCATGAGGCTAAAGAAAATATAGCAAATTTGAGCTGAATAAATCGGTAATAAAGTAACAAAACATACCTATAGAAAAACAACACAACCTCACTGGATTTGGACTTTTTAGAATCATCTCACTGAATTGGTTTGGCAGAAAAAAGTACCTACGTATCTAATAAATAGTTGGTAACAAAAATGAGAACAGTGACAAAAACTAATATCTCAAAGAACTGACAAGAACTCCTAACGAGGTCCCTACTAGTATATACATATTAGAGATAGTAAGTCTATTATCTCACAAGCTCCAGATTTCTTCGCGCGCAAAGTAAACGTTATTACCTAGACAGTGTAAAAGGTCAATTGAGACATCGTAGTCACTACACTAGATAGTTTTATAGCTATCACAGCAACAGGTAGCTTACACGTCAACGCTTCGTATCTATTAGAAAAATAACATTGTTCAGGAATAACAGCGTTGAAATTTTTAGTGAAGATCCTAATAAATATGATTAGTCCGATATTTATTTATTTTTGCTGTTTTCGTTATAAATAGGTACCTACGAAAGAACCTTTTTCTTCAATTTAAGTTTACTTCGTCTGGTTATCAAAAAATATCTAGCAGATTAATTAAGTTACAAAGCCTACCAAGACTAACACTACCATAGGTAAGTACCAATAATATTATTAACATTTTAATATTTGATCCCAATTATTATTTTCCTATGCCATATCCATTACTGAGGTTCAGCTTAATCTGCCTTCTCCTTTGTCTTTTATTTTAAATCTGAAGTCAAACATGAACATTTTGAGGGTAAAAACAGACGTTTCTACAGAACCGACAGAAATAGTAAAACCCTTTTAAGTAACTTCTCAAACTTCAAAAATCCATTTCATCCGGCGCCGGCGGCTACCGAACATTGACTTTCCGTTTAAACCCGACTAAGCCCCTGTCGTGTGTTCTCATGGCTACGCTAGCTCTGATAAGTATATCAAATTTTTAGGTTTTGGTCTCCGTATGACGCCATACGCTGCATACAGCGTCGCATTCTTAATAAATATTGATATCTTCCTATATTAGATGACACTACACGCAGCCGTGTTACCCGAGAAAGACCTTGGCACATCAGCGTAAAATTGGGTGAATATAATGTACAACTTCACAATTAGAAAGCGATTATTGGGGTTATGTACCCGAAGATTACCAAAGGAATCCTATTACTAAGCCTCCAGCGGTATCTGCTCGTCCGAGCGGTCTGTCGGCGCGGAATATAAATATCCATCTGCAATGGTACTTATATGCAAATTATGCAATACCACATCTGCTATGGTAATGGTAAATATTTCCGAACCCTACGTACGAGGCTCCGCCTTGTACTAGTCCAGTTTTGCCACATAGCTCGGTTAGCAATTGAAAGGACGCTATAAACGTCCACCGCACTCTTCGGCGTTCCATGCATCAATGGAATTGCAACGTCTCGTCACACAGATCTGTATTTGCATGGTTTTGCATCAGTACTTGGAGCGAAATGTTCAAAATGTCTAGCGGCGAAGTATTTTGATTTGAATAAATGCCTCACATGGCACTGTGCAAAACGAAAGTATGATACGACACATAAAATTTACGAAAGTTTATAATTTATAATATAACGTAAACAAGAACGGGAACGCGTTACAACAAATGCAATTATACAGTAATTATCTGTACGTCAAATGTGAAAGACTTTATTAACTTAAATTACAATTTTACCTAGTTATTTATACCGTTAAATGATGAATAGCCGATAAGTACCTACCACCTGTCATCATCAAATAGAAAAGACTAAAATTGTTATAATTTTATATAGCATGTGATTGGAAATTGATTGACTTTTATATGATTGAAAATTGATTGACTTAAAAATACCATTCGTATTGAATACATTACTTATTAAATGTACGAATAAGTACAAGCGAAAATGACAACTTCCGTTTATGAGAAGTTCTCAAAACAATATTTGTACTAAACTTCCTATCATTTTGCAAAAGCGAAACAAACGAAACAAGATTTTGTGTTTCAATTTCGCTTACAGCTATTGTTTTGCGGATAATTTCGGTATGATACCGTTCGTTTGTTGGTTATCGTGACGCACAATATACGAAGGCATGGGGTTGCCCGACTAATATATAAATTCCTAACCAAAAATGCCGGGCAAAGAGTGGGGTATTATTAATATGTGATACTACTTTTCTAGTTGTTGTTTACTTATTGAAAAACTGAAGGCCGAAATGAAACTGACAAAATGGGGCCAGTAGTGATGGAAAATGTTTTGTTTAATTTTGGGGGATGATGCAACTCTCTGACAAGGTGTTTCGGCGCAGTCCAAACACTCAAGAGCAATGGAAATGGGTCATTTTGTAATAGTAATAGTAATTTATTTGCTTTAAATGTAGTACAATTGTGGTGTTACAATGGTTGAGTGAGCGTACATTCAGACTTTAATAAGTCATGCAAATTATTTCCTTAATAGCTATTTATTTCTAAACTTATAATTACTATTTACATATTTAGCTTAAACATTAACGAAGATTACATGTAAACAGATAAGAAAGGAAAAGGCAAGAGAGAACCATCTATTTTCAATTTAAAAATAGAATTCAAAATAAATTAAAATTGTACAGATATTTTAACACAAAGTGACCCCGTTTCCATTGCACTTGCAAAATTCCTGATAGGGCGGGGAAAATTCTGACGTGTGGTAACCCTACAAAAGGCCCCCGAGAAAACTCGTCCGTTGTCGCAAATTCAATTGGAACCAATGTTCAATATGTAGGAAATGGCCTTATTTTATTACCTGCCTCGACCTCTTATTTCAAAGGATTCCCCCACAAAGAGGTCGCGTTATAAAACTTTGCGATGGCTCGTATCCTTTTTATTTATGGGTGTCGTGTGTTAAAAGGCATATTGAATGGTGTGTTAGTTTCTCCCTATTTACCAACATACTTATATTAATGTTTACCTGTGCCCACGTATTCGTTTCCTTCTCAGTATATCAAATATTACATTTTAGCAGAGATGCGATTTATTTGAAATACTTCTATTTAAAATGCAAATACAAAATGCAAAATACCTATTTTGTATTTTGCATTTAAATGCCTTTAGTAAAAAAACATTTTGTATTTTATTTGAAATACTTTTCGAGATGTATTTTGCATTTTTAATATTCATTTCAAAATGCAAAATACTTTGCGATTAAGTTTAGCCAACATTACCAGTCAAACAAAATGAAATGAACGAATGACGCTTGTATTGCCGAATTTGACCGATAGAGGCGCCTGCTAGCCATGCGCGCCCTTTTTAGGGTTCCGTACCCAAAGGGTAAAAACGGGACCCTATTACTAAGACTCCGCTGTCCGTCCGTCCGTCCGTCCGTCTGTCACCAGGCTGTATCTCACGAACCGTGATAGCTAGACAGCTGAAATTTTCACAGATGATGTATTTCTGTTGCCGCTATAACAACAAATACTAAAAACAGAATAAAATAAAGATTTAAGTGGGGCTCCCATACAACAAACGTGATTTTTGACCGAAGTTAAGCAACGTCGGGCGGGGACAGTACTTGGATGGGTGACCGTTTTTTTGCTTGTTTTGTTATATTTTTTGTTGATGGTGCGGAACCCTCCGTGCGCGAGTTCGACTCGCACTTGGCCGGTTTTTTTTCTTTGGTCAGAGTGCGCGTCTGCGCCTTATAGCCGTTTAGACTCGCGGCGCGTCTCGTGGCTCGCCTCGACACACTCGGCTTCGGCTTGTCAATTGGTTATAAACCTTATGCCGTGCCGTTAGTGTTTAAATTATATTAGCTCGACGAGCTTGCGAGCCACGAGACGAGTCGCGACTGTCTCGAGCCCACCGCTTACACTTACACTCGCGTCTCGTGGCGCGGCGCGGCTCGTCTAGTGGCTCGCGCGAGAGTCTAAATCGGTTATTATGACCAAAATGTCGATTTCTCATGATAAATACCTAAAATAAATAAAAATATCCGAGATTTGGTCAAAAGGTATTTTATTTAGAAAAAGTATTTTGAAAATACCTATTTTGCATTTAGCATTTGAAATACAAAACGCAAAACTATTTGGTATTTTGCATTTGAAATAGTAAATCTGAAAAGTATTTTGCATTTTATATTTAAATGCTTTTTTAAAACCATTTTGTACATCTCTGCATTTTAGGGTTCCATAGTCAACTAGGAACTCTAATTGTTTTAATT
The DNA here is from genome assembly GCF_948474715.1 of Cydia amplana. Lineage (NCBI taxonomy): Eukaryota > Metazoa > Arthropoda > Insecta > Lepidoptera > Tortricidae > Cydia > Cydia amplana. The sequence continues at coordinate 10,118,179 of NC_086084.1, forward strand.
GCCATGTCCGTTTGTAAGTTTGTCTGTACGTCCGCGGTCTAGCTAACTGGCCGTCAGTGCTAGAAAGCTGCAATTCAGCATGTGTATAAATCAATCACGCCAACAAATCAAAAAAAGAAAAAGTAAACAAAATCATTTTTTAGGCAACCACACGTATAGTGCGTGGGGATGTTTTTTTCGCTTCAACCCTAGTGTTCAGTGCCGTTTACGTGCAAGTTCATGTGATTAGCGGCACTTGAAAAATATTGGATTTGTGCATTAACCAAATTTTGTTAGGACTATCCGACCAGCACCCCCCACCCGACTAAAATGAGGCATAAATTCGTGGATTATTGGCAATAATGGCCTCTAAAAAACTGTGAAGTTGTGCAATCATTAAATCATACTATCGCGTACGACGTACGTAATCGTATCAGCGTTGGTACGATTACGACACGATTGACACGATACCATTGACAGGATCCATGACGTTATCTATGGCTGACTCCGTAAATGCCAGTTATGCAAAGAAAAAATATACAATGCCGAAAAAAGCGTACGGATCGCTCGATTGTAAACCGTCACCGAAGCTATCAATTCTCTTTCAAGTAAACTCCTATTTCAATACCGATTTTTCGACACGAACTTAATCTGTCTGTTAGATCAAACGCTCAGTCATTGGAATTCAGTTTAGTTGCCGATTGAAAAATCGTCCTGCCGCAGCAGGACTGTCAGTTTGTTACACTTTTAAATATACTGCCATTTATTTTCTGTACTTATACTTCGTTTTTAGCGTTTTATATACGCTTTTCAAATGACGGGTAACCTCATTTCTTAATTATATCGTATTTTTTGCTGATATACCTATTTTATTCCCTTATCTATTCCTTAAAAAAGAGTTTAATAAAAGGACTTTAATGGACCCTCTGTCCCTACTGCCTCATCCATCGCTCAGTTAGAACAATGAATTCACTCACTCCGTCATTCTGCGTGACCAAAAAGGCTTGTCATTCACAGTAATCACAGTTGACGCGATTGATTGATCGCGAGACGATAAATTTATATGGGTGGTTTAGTCACATAAATGATAACAAAGCTTTTTAGTGATACGAGGAATCGAGAATAATATCTTATTAAAGTAAAACAATACACAGAATTTTGAGTTCGAATGTTTTAAACTCCTTAGAAAAGCCGTAAAATAGATTTTTTTTTACCAATATCTGTCGAAGTTTGACATCTTGATCTAAATAATTCAAATGCCCCTCTTCCTCCAGCTCAATCATGATAATATTAAATGGAAGATGGATAAACAACTTTACTTGTAAAGTTACAAAAAGAGAAAAACCAACATACTTACTGTATTACGGGCTATAAATAAAACAGGGCATGAACTAGATAAATTTAAAAGTAAATAAAATATATTCGCCCAGCAATAATGTAAAACGAATTTTCAATACAGATAAGGCGCGAAAATCTGCAGTGATTTGGACCGGTTCACGGTGGCTAAAGCTTTTCACACGCGGATTTTTATAAAACCGCGCCAGCTGTCACCGACCTTTTATTTTGTGCACTTGGCGTATTTTAAAAGGATTTTAACTTTTTCACAAACTGCCATGATCGCAATTTATCTTGCAGTGTTCTCGTTCCTGCCACTGTCGTGTTATTTATTGATATTTTATTCACAATATTTGCGCTTTAATCAATTTACGTACTCGTACCTATCTGTTCTACCCTTGAATTAAGATACGAGTATTTTAACACCTAACCTGGTGGAAAAAAGCTAGATAGTCCAGCATTTGTTACTCTAGCTAGCTGTAAGCATAGCAGGATTTTAAGCAGTTTGCAGCATTTGAAAACTGCATTTGCTATTTCTTTAATAATTGATGCCTCTGCATTCGCAGATAACGCTGTCTGTACTTATTCGTAGCATTGTTGCATAAATAAACAGATACCTTCAACAGGACCTCGTAATAACTCACGACTCGACTTTTTTGTTGAGCCTCCTACCCATGATGGCTTATACCTAGATAATAGGTGACATTATTGTATCCCGTTTTCTAGTATATTCTACCCCCTAAAACTTTCTCGAATCTATAGCCAAACGATAATAAATATTTATTTTCAAGAACATTTTCCAAAATGAAAAAGATATGGAAATATAAATTCGTCACTTGCTATACGGTCCGCCACGCTGTCGGTTTGTGTACTCTTGCACTACCTTGAGGATGGTATTCTTTGCGTTTGTATGGTGTTTTTTGGTGGTGGCTTTCTTTGGTATTTTATTTTTAATTTAATTTAATTTTGATTTAATTTGCATTGTCCGTACTTACCTACAAGCCAAGCGCCTTACTCCTCTGAGCTTCGAACTAATATCGCAACACTCGAAAGCAGATCCGATAAATTCCCCACAAACTTCCACAAAGCAGAGTTATTCCAACTGGAAAATAAATGGGCTCTTCTAGCTTTATTTACTGTTATTAATCAGTGTTTGAAAGCTTTTCGTTTGTTAACGAAATGTTTCGGGATTGGTAAACAGTTTCGAGCGTTAAATTAATTTTGAAACGGTATGAACTAACGGAACAAGAAGCTCAAAAAAGCTTGCTCACTAAGTATTAAGGGGAGTTTCTTGTTTCTAATTTATTTTGTTTATTGAGAACCATAACAGATTTTGTAAGAATTTTACCGAAACAACGCACATTAAGTACAAAGTTAGCAATAGTTGGCAATAGCCTATTCGCTCTTTCCTTATTATTCCTTTGCCTTATTCACTGCTAAATAGTTGCATAGTTTTCCCGCTATTTAGCGAAAATATTTCGTAGAGGCGTTACGCCAATGTGTTGTCACTAGCGCTGAAAGACCTACGGGCAGTCGCACTAACCCCATCTCGAATGTACGCGTAAGCCGGCTGATCAAAGTTATCAGCGGTAAACTATGTAACTTATCATACAATAAAAGTTTGGGAATACTTTAACGATGACAGACAGTTTGGTGTCACGTCACCCCACCTTTAGCAACAGACAAATACTATCGAAAAAGCAGCACGTACATATGACCTTCCTTTAAATTTATTGAAAATTCAATTCAACTTCGCTGCGGGAAGTTAATCGCGACACGAATCGACAAATCTAACCGCACCGCCGCCCTAAAAGTCCATAAAAATAATCAATGGCGGGTCATTTATTAGTTTTTCAGTAGTTGCAGCTCGCGGCAACGAGAAATCTCATTCCGTCTGGCTCCTTTATGTGTAGATAGATAGTATTCAGTCTGGGTCTTAAGTGCTAATAGATTTTGATCTAATATCTAGACATTAGCCAAGGGAAGGGTGATTTACTAGAAATTCCTAAAGTAAAAAATAGATACTTCTTTTTTTACCAACTCCAACAAAGGGGGCTCTCGATTCGCCTGCTTTTGTTTTATTTCTGCATAACTAGGTATTATAAGTATAGCGCATTTAAATATGGATAGAATTATGCTCGTATTACCGCCCTCCACACATAACAGCCGTTATGGCCATTGAACACCCGTTCAATATCCATTTACTATTTGTTGCGTGCGAATACAGTAAACTATTGAATGGCTTTTCCAATATCTGTTGCAGCAATATGGCTGGGGCAGAATACTACCCCGTAGTGGCTAATTTTACAAGCCTGCGGGCCGATTAAACTCGAGAAAGTAACAAAATGTTACTTGGCTACCTTATTTAAAAGGTAGGGTCTGCGATGTGATGTGCAATTTTGCAAAATTCTGCGTGTCACGTTATGCTCCGTCGTCACGTCTTTTGGTGTAACATCGCTACTTTAGCGCAAAGGCTGCGTCACTCAAAAAGTAAACATATCTACTTTTACGAGTTAAATTGGGCCATTTTCAACGTCCACCCTGCCTTTAAAATATTGTAGGTAGAGGTTTAACGTCAATATGTCGAGATTAACGGTGAATGGGTTAACCGATATAAAACGTATTTATTTAAAAACCTGAAGGCACAGCAATTTTTTCTTTAAAATGGAAACTTCGCGGCTAGGGGCAAGATGATCTTATATTATGGAACGACTAATACGATCTACGTAACACAATTGAAGCTCATTAGAATATCGTTACACATTTATTCATTATTTGACTGCGTGACACAAAGAAAGGATTAAGCGTTTTCTAAATTGAGTTTTTCATTTGCTCTTATTGAATGTAACTTTCTACAACAAGGCAAAATTGCCACAGTTAGAGTCTGTCCAGAAATAATGTTCGTGGAATGTATTGGGCCCCATACAATCCACGACTTTTCTCTTTCGGAAAAGACTTTACATTACATAAAAGTTAATTAATCACAAACTAACGTTCCAAATTAACCAACCCAACCGATAGTGGTTAAAAAGTCAGCGAACAAGCCTCAGGAAATTATTTACGGTCTCAACTAAGTGTGTCAACTGGCGTAGGTACGTACGAGTACACCTGTGTGACCCGGTTTTGGCGGCAACACAGTGGATTTGCATGATAATGTGTTTGCGGAACTTGGCGTGGCGAGCAGGAAGCGAAGGGTGCTGCCGTTGTCTTGTGCTTCATTTTTTTACAAGCTTTTATTTAAATTGCAATGTATGTACCTATGTATGAATGTTCGGGTCTAATTTAGCTTGCAAAATTTGACCACCCGCGGTATTCGGAAAACAAGATCCCTTCTAGAGAAGAGAACGATACGATATGTACTAGATACCTGGTAGTTTAGATTTCATCTAGATATCTTTTGCAGCTCAATTCGGGCAACCAATGTCACTTTTACGTTAAATTATCGTATTAAGATCGTTTCAAAATCATTTTGAGAGTTAAAAATACATAACGAGACGTTTTAGACATTGTGGAAATCGTTCAAGAGTATCTCCAGAATAGCGGAAATGTCAAATTTGACAGGCTATAGATCTTAAAAATATCGTTGTCGGATCTTGGTGATGTCTAATAGATATCTAATGGATGTCTAGTTCAAAATCCGAATCGGGCCCTATTTCCCATTATTATATTGAGCTGAAACTTCACATGCCCAAAGCCTTATTTTAATTAAAAAAAACTTATTTACCTATTAGTTGAAAAATTACAACTTAGGTACCTTTCCGAAAATTTAATGATCTTACTTATTGCTAAGTATACAAAAATGATAGTGTGTAATTTTATGCACTTCGTTGTGTAATATATTATTGCAGGTTTATACAATTATTTTAAATTTGAGTTTAGAAACTATGAAATGAATGTTTTGTTTAAGTATAATTGTGATATGTGATGTGTGTATTATTCTATTGTGGCCAGGGGTCAATAAATGGTTTTGAGGTTAATGCTATGACTTATTATCTTGGAGCATTTAGAATTGAGGCCTGTCCCTTGCGTCAATCATTAAACAAAGTGTTTATTTTAAGGTTTAGTAGTAGTCATTTTCATTAACAAATTAAGATAGACTCACACATTAATTTAGGCAAATGAGTAAATGAATAAACAACAGTCGTAGATCCCTGCCACCGTGTCCGCTACGCCGTAGCCGTAGTGCTACGCCAGCTAACGCCACTAATGAATTCCAAACAACGCGCTACGCCGCTCAGCGCCCCTCAGGGTAAACAGCAACGCCGACATTTTCGCACATTGCAATTTAGTTTCGTCGGATTTTCACCGGATGACAATGGCGGATGTTACCTAAATAGTGAAACGGCGCGATTCGGGAAATGAATTAGAGATTCACTAGATATGAAATAGTAAAGATATGTGACGTTCCACGGCAAAAGGTACCTTATGGCGGCTGGCGCTTACGCTATTATTAACGCCGCTCCAATGCCGGCTGAAGCCGGGGTAATGGTACCTTTTGCCGTGGAACGTCACATATCTTTACTATTTCATATATCTTGTGAATCTCTAAATCATTTCCCGAATCGCGCCGAAAATGTATGACTCTGCTTTTAGTGCCAGTTATAAATAGTTTAACAATCTCTATGAGAATTTACATTGCCAACTGTGGTAACAGCATTAAACAGCGATGGGTAGCATGTTGCCGCTCGGCAATCTCACCCCAATACTTGGCACAACTTTACGATTTTTTCTTAATCTGTGACGTTATCTATGAAAAGGGACCTTATTGTCGATGTCGCTTACGCCATTATTAACGATGCTCCGATATAAATACAATGCCGCGCGACGCTGTGCTGCATAAGCGCCATCGACAATAAGGTCCCTTTTCATAGATAATATAATAAATAAATATTAGAGGACATTTTACACAAGTTGACTAAGCCCCACGGTAAGCTCTAGGCTTGTGTTGTGGGTACTTAGACAACGATATATATAATATACAAATACTTAAATACATAGAAAACAACCATGACTCAGGAACAAATATCTGTGCTCATCGCACAAATAAATGCCCTTACTGGGATTCGAACCCAGGACCGCGGCTTCACAGGCAGGGTCACTATCCACTAGGCCAGACCGGTCGTCAAATAATGCTCCATTTTCTTGTAAAATGACACCGTAAGATTGTGAACCCGTTAGTTTATAATCTAACGTAGGTTAGCTTAGATTATAATCTCCCTACCGTCAGTTTATAATGTAACTAGCGAGATTATAATATGACGAGTGTTTACAATTTTACGGTGACATAAACATTTCCCAGGTCACGCTCCCGCTCGCGGTCGCGCTCCGTGACGCCGAGCGCGTCGCCGCCGCCGGCGCCCGCGCCGCCGCCCCCGCCCCCGCACACGCTGCACCCCGACAACGCACTAGGTAACGCGCTGGCTCGTTTGGCTGTTGTGGACCAACCTGGTTTGTGCCTTCCGTTGTTGTATGCACATCGACACCAACGCCTCGGCTGCGAAACGCACTCTCCATTTGATTTACCAATGTATGGGCCAAAGTTGTCCCCTACACTTTTTATTTGTGTATTTCTATGTTATTTCTACTCAGAATCACGAGCTCTTTCTATCCTAATAAGAGAAAAAAGTGTCCCAAGGTTTTTTTTCCATTCCGTTACCATTTTTCATACACTTTGTATGGCGGTCACGGAATGGAAAGTTCGAAAAATGTATGGAAATTTTGGGACACTTTTTTTTCTCCTATTAGAATCAAAAGAGCTCATGATTGTGAGTAGAAATAACATAAAAAAATCCCAATTTTGAAAAAAAGTGTAGGGGACAACTTTAAATAAAATGGCCCATATGGCATTCAGTGTTTGCGTTGAGCGTGCGTTTCATGGCCCTCGGGTAACACCGTCGCCGCTTTTCCCCGTACACTCTCCAACCTAACAACGCACTGTGTAACACTGACACGTTTGGCTGTTTGGGACCAACCCGATTTCAACCCTTACTATTGATGTACATACGCCGACAACGCACTAAGTACTGGACCAACCCGGTTTGTCTTCGTATAGCTGTTGTACCCAAACATATATTGACATATATTAACTCACATTTATAGACGGGTCTAACGCGAAATTTATTCAATTACCTTTATAAATTTCGCGTTAAATTTCGCGTTAGACCCGTCTATAAATGTGAGTTAATATGTGTTCAAAACGCGAAGGTTTTAAATATTATATATTGACATGCCCGCCTCGGTTAAGTCCTCCCTTCTCCCTCGCACACGCTTCACCCCAACAACGCATTAGATAATGCACTGAGGTAACCCACTGGATCATTAGACTGTCGTGGTAGAACGTGTTGTGCCCGCATTTCGTTGTACCGATCCAAAATAATCCAAATCCCAAGTCACCCAAGTGTGAGTAGCTACAGATCACGAACGAAGTCTGAGGGATTTTGAACTTCATGGTTCCTGTACGATCCCTCGAACTTCGAGCTTTATATTTTCTGTGTTGATAATATCTATTTTCTATTATGATCCAAGTACTCAAAACGTTCTAGTTGTGATCATTCTGCCTTCTCCATGTTAAATACCTTAGCATTTGGGTTATAGAGAATTCTTCCTTCTTTATCAAGTACCTTTACTAGTCTCAAATACTCATAGAAAATAAAGCCTTCAACTACCTATCTTGATAAACTATTTTAAATTATGTAATTTGCCTTATTCAAAGACATTCAACTTTACTAACTATTAAACATATTATGTACCTACATATTCTGCTTTAATTGAATACACAAATCGATTTGACACATCCCAAACTAACACTAAAACACCTTTCAAATGACTATGATTTAAACGTGCATGGCTGTTAGAGCACTCTTATACAGTACCCTCAGTGATACTCTTCGCAGGTCGAGGGGCGCTGAGCGCCGCCGGCCGGCAGCTGAGCGACCACAGCAACAACCGCGAGTCGTCGCTGGACGACTCGGGCGTCGTCGACGACCACGACGACGGCGAGCACACGTCTGACGACCAGGCGCCGCATCCGCATCCGCATCCTCACCCGCATCCTCATCCGCATCCGCGGCGGGTTCACGTGCAGTTGCCCCCGCCGCCGCCGCCGCAGCCTCCTACTATGCTGGCTTTGATGCCACGGGTAAGGATAATCTTTCGTTAATCTCAACGTTTTCCGAATCCTTTTCATGATAGAGACTTAATTCTTATCGTACTTAAAGCACTCAACGATAAAGGTGTAAATAGTATATATAGACCTCCATGACATGACATGATGAGCACGTATATGGCTCGCAAAACCGCGATAGTACGAGTATTAGGAAAGGAAACATTTGTAACGACAAGTACTGAAATCCATATACTAAATATAACGTCAAAACACATGATTCATGATTGTAAACGAAATAATATGTATATATAATTTCATAGAAAGTTATTTAATTTATTCTTAGAGTACTCATGATTGGTTCCAATGTAATGTCAATGGAGCGATGCGATGTAGGTATGAAACGAGAATAATGATTCAAATTTTTATGACACTTAACAGGAACCAGCACAAACACAGCCACCCCAAACGAAACAGAAATCGTCAGACAAGAAGAAAGGGGACAAGGGCATCCAAGAGAAGTATCCGCTGAACCCGGACTACCTCAACCAGATCGTGGTGCTAGGTAAAGAAATACATATGCTTACTGCACAGCTTCTAATCCTGGAATGTGTCTTGCCATCTATTGTATCAATAAGTCACTTCATCAGAAGAATTATACGTTAAAAGATTTTTCCTGATGTTTACTTCTTTCTACTGCTTAGTATCTAACAATAAATGAAGTATTTGAGTATTAGATGGCACGACACAAGAACACTTATTCCCAATTGGCACGGCTTCTCTGGAGCACAGGACAAAGTTAAACGATGCTGCTATAACAGAATGCTTACACCAACAACTAGACAAACAACAAAATACACGACATGCGCTGAAACAACATTGGCAAAAGCTGATTATAACTTACGTAGATTAGCATTAATTATGTAAGATATTTCTGGTTCTATGCATGGTATATTCCTTCTATACCTACTTTTGAATCTGCCACGTTTGAAATAAACATCTAGTACATACCTAGGCTATTCTATGAACTTTCGACGCTTATGTTTCTTGCAAAATTATCTTTTGATATTATTGGAAAACAGTGTACAGACTACGTCCGCGTATTTTTCTAAATTGCTGTAGTATTATCTACAATAACTTCTAAACTTCTAACTTTTTAATTGCCCTATCCTATCCTAATCTAAGTCTCATTTTAAATTTGATGATTATTTCATTTTGAGCATCTTTTTCAGACACATCTGTTTTCTAAATCTTGAGGAAATGGTTTTTTATAAGTGAATTCTTCAGAAGCTAGACGAATGTCCAAAAAATCTCAAAAATTGGTTTCATGGTCATTCTAACAGTTTCATATACAGTTGGCAACAATTTATTTATATGGTTGGTTTGCATAAGCCTTCAAATGTTGACCAGAGTTTTTGCCAAATTCATAATTTAAGTAGTCACGCTAAGTTACTTACCTAACGGCAATTTCACTCTGTTTCAAAATATCTGAATAATAACTATGTACATACATAAAACTGGTATAATCAGAGCTGAAATAGCTGTCAAACGGCTGGTAATCACCTTTAGATTCACTTCTCGACGAGGCTCGACCTCGTTGAGCATTTGTTCGACACTATTGCAATCTCGCTTCTACCTCATTAATATCGTCAGGGGCGGACTGGCCATACAAGCGCGCGCCCGACCTCCCCCAAGCGGAGACGACGAAAATTAATGAGCTCAGTTTATTGGCAGCCACGCACAAAACTCATATGGGCAATTATGAACAAAATTGCACTTACTTCACAGGTTAGTAAACACAGACGCATTTTCTAAACCCCAGTCCACCCCTGTTCCCCACAGGAAGACTGCAGGGTAACTGCGATTGGTTTTGCTATCACCGTCATTATCGGAGTCGCATGCGAGACTGCTGAAGAAATTGTCAGGAAAGCACTGAAACAGAGGTAGCCACTTCAACATTACGAGCTGTTTCCTATCTCAACTTTCAGGCATAATAAAATATACTAACAATATTCTGAATATCTGTGTTTGATCATTTCTTCACGCAACTCTTCTATGTGAATCTCTTCCTGTAAACAAAATTATAACGATTACAATTTGAGTAGCCACAGACTTTCACTTCACTGGCAATTGCACCGATTAGACACAGACTGTGCAAAATTTTACCAATTGGCGTGTTTGTACCGGTACCGTGCATTTTTCTGCATTATCCTCTTAGTCCCGATCTATCGCTTTTAAATGCATGCCACGTTCAGTTATAGATACAATTTTGGAATCAAAGCTTTGCGTCCGATTTGAAACCGCTTCGTTACGCTTTGGCTTCTTCAGCATTCCAATTTCTACTTGTTTATATGAATGTGATTATTGGTGTTGAGTCTTTCTGTTACAAGTTGACTAATTAGAACAATGTTATCGCAGACGAACTGATGGACAGAAACTGTGAATGCTGCGTGACTTGCTGTATTGACTACGAAGGCTGGCTGCAGTTTCAGAACTGTCTGTACGGAATTGTGAAGGACCCACTATTCGAGTTGTTCATAACAACGTGTATAGTTCTCAATACGCTGTTCCTAGCGTTGGAGCACCACGGCATGAGCGAAAATGTTAGAAATGTATTAGATATAGGAAATAAGGTAAGGTTATCAGGTTCCTCTCGGGTTATTCCCACTAGTTACCACCAAGTTGTTAACAGTGGTAACTACTGGGAAAAATAATTCCCAGTAGTTACCACCAAAATTTTGTTAGAGTTAAATACTAATAAAAACAGTATAAAATAGTATAGTATAAATATAGAGTGATTTTGAATTATCTAATAAAATCACTTGAAAAATAATCTAAATGAATTATTAAACTTATCCTTACATATATTATAGTTTTTGTACTAGTACCGGTTAAACTGTTTCATTATTTTTGGTCACTTTTAAGGCAGTTTACTAAAACACTAATCGACTTATAATTAATTATTAAATCACTCCATATTTACACAATACTATTTTTATACTGTTTTTATAAGTATTTAACTCTAACAAAATTTTGGTGGTAACACTGGTAACTACTGGGAATTTTTAATCCCAGTAGTTACCACCAAACCGAGTTGGTGGTAACTACTGGGAATTATTTTTCCCAGTAGTTACCAGTGGTAAAAGGTGGGAAAAAAATTCCCAGTAGTTACCACTGATAACAACTTGGTGGTAACTAGTGGGAATAACCTTCCGCTCTTAGTCAGACCATTTCATTTCAAGTAACTAAATGTTTTTAAGTTCTTTTCACATTTCACTATCTACTTAAATGGTTATCGAAGACCAATTTTTGAAATCATTAGATATTGTTTTGAATAAGGGAACCATATTCTTTATTTATGCTTTGTTTTACTACTACGTGTCTCTTTACGCCTCTAGCAATAATATTAACATTTGATTTGATTCCAGGTGTTCACGTCAATATTTACATTAGAGTGTATAATGAAGGTGATGGCGATGAGCAAGGACTTCTTCGCCTGTGGCTGGAACATTTTCGACTTGATCATAGTGTCGGCCAGTCTGCTCGATCTCATATTTGAGCTTGTTGATGGCCTTTCTGTGCTACGGGGCCTTCGCTTGGTAAGACTTAATTTAAAATGAGGTCGTTTTTATGAATAATAAAGTAACCTACGGGAATGTTACAATGAATCAAAGCTGTTTGAAGTATTCACACAAACTAAAAAAAAAACATGGGAAACAGAAAATTAAAATAGAAACAGACAACATGTAGGAATTAAGAAAAGAGACCAAATATAATTAGAAATGTGAATAAATTTCATTTATTTGTTTCAGTTGCGTGTGTTAAAGTTAGCTCAATCGTGGACTACAATGAAAGTGTTGTTGAGTATTATAATATCGACAATCGGTGCTCTCGGTAATTTGACGTTCGTGTTAGTGATAGTTATATACATATTCGCTGTTATCGGTATGCAACTGTTCTCTAAGTCGTACACACCCGAAAAGTTCGAGCCGGACGATGTGCCCAGGTACCACCCAACATCTGGTCCCACACCAGTTTCTTCAATTTTTTTATCTTCTACTGAACTGCACTTAAGTTCTACTGAACTGCTCTTTACTAAATGCCTCTACTTTCCTCTGCCTCTTCAGTCATTTTAAATATATCTATTGCTATATGTAATGCAATGTCTGCCTTATTTATTTCAGTTACATATTTACATTCAATATTTGCATACACTTGATCTCCTTTTCTGCTATATATGAAATTGTAACATGCGTGTTTAAGGTGGAACTTCAATGATTTCTTCCACTCGTTCATGATGATATTCCGGATCCTGTGCGGCGAGTGGATCGAGCCGCTGTGGGACTGCATGCGCGCCGAGCAGGCCAACGGCGCCGAGAGCTGCTTCTTCATCTTCCTCCCCGCTCTCGTGATGGGCAACTTCATGGTGCTCAACCTCTTCCTTGCCTTGTTGCTCAACAGCTTTAACAGCGAAGAGCTTAAAAATAAGAAGGAGGTAATCAAAAAGGTAAAAAGACTCTTTTATGCGATCATACGCACCGGCACTACACCGCAAATGGCACTTCGCAAACTTTATAGGAGCACAACATGCTTTAATGCTGGGCGATGACACGCGCGTGAGAGAGGACACTTTTTACACCGCAGCCGCTTAAGTTAATGCACCATCCATATTTCAAACCATCTTGCTAACCGTTTTATTTCAACCGTTTTCAGGAAGTCGGCGAGGATTCCAAGCTAGCTAAAAGTTTCGATAGAATACGTTCCATAGTAAGAAAAAAAGGTTTTCTTATATCAAGAAGCAAAGAGACTGAAAAAAAATCTAAGTTAGAAGAGCTAGTTAACGAGTTTATGTTACAAAACCGCACTACGCAGAAAAAGGCGTCGATACCTAGCGAACAGAATGCTTACTTTTCCAATGTGCAGGAGACTACGGTCCTGTTTCCTCACGACAATATCTATAGTCATAGTTACCAAGAAGCGTTAAACAGGTATGTATATCATAACTAATACGCACTACTTTTCGACTTTGAAAAGTGAGTGTTTATATTACTAACCCACTACTAACATTTTCAGGCCAGTAGTCGGATTTGACTACCCTACTCTATTTCAATCCGGAAACAACTTCAATCACGGTAGCCAAGAAACTTTAAAAGATGTAAAGGACTTTGCAATAGAACATAAGATAACTAGTATTAGAGAAGACTCAAAAGAGAACTTGGACGACTTGTCTGTAGCGACGGAGCAGGTGAACGCACAAAGATTACTGAATCAAATGTCTTCGGGATACCACACACAGCCTTCAGAGACAAAAGGTAAAGAACGAGACAAGCATGCTGTTTAATTTTTATAGTGCATGTACTTCATTTGTCTTTTGTTACTTTTCAGATGATAACGAGCAATACGAAATGGCGCATATGTCCACTAGGACGACACCAGAAAAATCTAAGATACAAGGAAGGGAGCCACCAAACGTTTCATGTAAGGAATCTGGCAAAAAACCAGAAGACGTCGACATGAAGCGTCCGTGGCAAACCTTGGTCTCTTATGTAGATGAATTAACCGTAGGTGGGAGAAAAAACTCCAAGGGGCAGTACGCTGATGCGATGGGAAATTTTCCGGGATTCGGGATCCAGAAAGAGGAGAAAGTTCCACAAGATTGCTATCCGGTTCAGTGCTACGATTAGTAAGTAATTCCTCTATGACTGAAATTAAATATTTTTATTACATCAATTGGAACACACCTGAATTTATTTATTTTTCTTTTAGCTGTCCTTGTTGGGATACATGTATCAAAACAAAGATGGGTCAGCGATGGATGGTATTCCGTACATTCGTTATGCGGTACGTCGACACGCCAGCATTTGAGTGGTTCGTCCTAGTACTCATTTTCGCATCTAGCATAACTCTTTGCTTCGAAGACATACATCTCGAGAAAAACAAGCCGCTCAAGAAAATTCTTTACTGGACAAATCTCGGCTTTTGTATGATTTTCGTAATAGAAATGTTTCTCAAATGGATTGCACTGGGGTTTTTTCGATACTTCACGAGTTTTTGGACGTTACTGGATTTTACTATAGTTTTTGTAAGTAACATTGATAAAATTATAAATGGAATTCGAGTTTAGGTTAAATTCTATATTATGGTTTTTCTTTTTTTCTTCCAGGTGTCAGTGTTTAGTTTGTTAATAGAAGAAAATGAAAACTTGAAAGTGTTAAGGTCGCTCAGAACTTTACGAGCGCTGCGACCACTGCGAGCAATATCAAGATGGCAGGGTATGCGAATCGTAGTAAACGCATTGATGTACGCAATACCCAGTATATTCAACGTGCTACTCGTCTGTTTAGTGTTTTGGTTAATATTTTCCATAATGGGTGTGCAATTTTTTGGGGGGAAATTCTACAAGTGTGTCGATAGCGGAAACCGGCTATTGCCTATAGCAGTAAGTATCACTAGTAATTATTTTTTGTAATTATTGATTTGAAAACTATCCAACTTAAAGTTTGAATTTAAAATTCTTTCAAAATTATTTTTTCAGGAAGTGAATGATAAATGGGAGTGTTACTATAATAACTACTCTTGGGTGAACTCCAAAATATCGTTCGACCATGTAGGTATAGCGTATCTGGCACTCTTCCAAGTGGCTACATTTGAAGGCTGGATGGAAGTGATGGCGGACGCGGTAGACGCACGAGGGGTAGACCTACAACCAGCCAGAGAAGCTAACCTTTACGCTTACATTTATTTTGTAATATTCATAGTGTGCGGATCGTTCTTCACACTTAATTTATTCATAGGAGTAATTATAGATAATTTTAATATGCTTAAGAAAAAGGTGAGTCCATTTGGAATACTTTTGTCAAATGATTATCCATAGTAATTAAGAATCTGTTTCTAAATCCTTTTTCTTTGTTTTAGTACGAAGGTGGAGTCTTAGAAATGTTTCTGACAGAAAGTCAAAAACATTACTACACAGCCATGAAGAAACTTGGCAGAAAGAAGCCCCAGAAAGTAATAAAAAGGCCAAGGAATCAGTTCCTCGCGATGTTTTACGACTTGTCTAACTCGCGTCGTTTCGAAATTGCGATTTTCGTACTTATATTCTTAAACATGTTGACGATGGGCATAGAACATTACGATCAACCACATTCCGTTTTCTTTATATTAGAAGTTAGTAACGCGTTTTTCACTACAGTATTTGGATTAGGTAAGTTTTCAATCTCAAACCTTTACTATTATTTGTATACCTTATAAATTATACTGTGTCAATTACCCCCTTCACGGATTCTATTTCTACGTGTTTGCCCTTCGGACATCTAATTCCTTCCCTTTCATTTCAGAGGCAATAGTGAAAATAATAGGGCTCCGCTACCACTACTTCACGGTTCCATGGAACGTGTTTGACTTCCTGCTCGTGCTAGCGTCCATCCTCGGCATCCTTATGGAAGACATTATGATAGACCTGCCGATATCCCCCACCTTACTCCGGGTGGTCCGCGTGTTTCGTATAGGGAGAATTTTAAGACTGATTAAAGTGAGTATTCTTGGTTCACCGTACTTCAGAAAGTTCAGAAACAGAGAACTTGTAGGAAAAGTCCAGCCGAACATTGCCTACTCTTTTAAAAGCTACTTTTAAATCAGGAATGGAACACGCATTTTCAGAAATATAAGCGTAACGTTTCAACACTTTCAACGTCACTGATTAAATGTTCCACGAGTCACTTGAAAATTATAAGCACTTTTTATCGATAGAAGACCTTTTATCAGATGGCACAAGCGAAATGTGCAGGTACACGTGCCAATGTTCAATAGCAGCAAAATCGAAAATTCCAGTAAGTTTCAGTTGAGTTCCTTTGGAGCTTTGGAGTGTCTTGTTTTCATAAAGGCGGTTGGCAAATACTATAACCATAAAGTAACTCTCTGAAGAAA
The DNA here is from genome assembly GCF_948474715.1 of Cydia amplana. Lineage (NCBI taxonomy): Eukaryota > Metazoa > Arthropoda > Insecta > Lepidoptera > Tortricidae > Cydia > Cydia amplana. The sequence goes on from NC_086084.1 coordinate 10,134,521, forward strand.
ATTTTCCCCCTTAGCATCTTTTGGAGTGACCAGTTAGCTCTTCTTAGCCCCATTCTTCATTTCAACAAGCATCCGATTTTACAAAAAATCTTTTATAAATTCCAGGCCGCTAAGGGCATTAGAAAGCTGCTATTCGCGTTGGTGGTGTCCCTTCCCGCGCTGTTCAATATCGGCGCGCTGCTGGCGCTCATCACGTTCATCTACGCCATCATAGGCATGTCGGTGTTCGGCCATGTCAAGGAGCAGGGCGCGCTAGATGATCTCGTCAACTTCCAGACATTTGGGAGGAGCATGCAGCTGCTTTTTCGGTAAGTACCTATTTTCTTTTGTTTGTGCCGGTTGTTGTCATGGTCTCATGGTAGATTCAAGGAGACATGTACCTCAGCAGTGATCACGCTAGCTTCAACAATATAAATCAGTTAAATCAGACTTGAGGTGCTGGTGATAACCGATCGGATTTGCGGCAAATTATCCTCAGCAGAAAAAAACCGCTGTTTGAAACTTCTACATTATCCCTTAGCCGAAAGACGTGTGTGTGACGCCCGACTGACTAAGTAACCTATGTCACAGTATGTGTATGTAACCTATGTATATTCGCGATATTAACGTAAAATAGAGACTCCATGATAATAATTTATTGATCTTATAAAAGTTATAAATAAACAAGAACTTAGAACATTAAGCAGCGGGTAAAGTCTACTTTTCCTTTTCCAGTCTAATGACGTCAGCCGGTTGGAATGACGTCCTAGAATCATTGATGATCACACCCCCCGACTGCGAATATGGCGATCACGGCAACAATGGGAACTGCGGAAGCCCCCTCCTCGCCATCACCTACTTCACATCGTTCATTATCATCAGCTACATGATTGTCATTAACATGTACATAGCCATTATTTTGGAGAACTTCAATCAAGCCCATCAGGAAGAGGAAATAGGGATAGTTGAAGATGACTTGGAAATGTTCTACATCAGATGGTCCAAGTATGTGAATTTCGTAACTCGCTCAGTATTGATTTTGAAGTAATTATGCCTGTTTTTGTTTAACCCATCCTTTTCCGATAAGTAACTTAAGTTTCTTATTTCCAGATACGATCCACACGCAACACAATTTATAAGTTTCGCTCAGCTCTCAGATTTCATCGCTTCTCTGGATCCACCGTTAGGAATATCGAAACCAAATACGGTAGCGTTAGTCAGTTTCAATCTCCCCATTGCCAGAGGAAACAAGATCCACTGTCTAGACATTCTTCATTCTCTAGTCAAGCACGTGCTCGGCCACGTCGAGGAGACAGACACCTTCAGGCAATTACAGGAACAGATGGATATCAAGTTTAAGAAACAGTTTCCAACGAGAAAGGAACTCGAGATCGTTTCGTCTACTAGAATATGGAAGAGAGAAGACAAAGCCGCTCGAAAGATACAACGGACGTTTAGGGAGTATATCAAGTAAGACCCTCTAATAGTAGTTTGTGTTACAAGGGATCAAAATGATATATTTCCGTCAAGGGCGTACATTAATTGAATCCTGAATGAAGCGATGGATTCTACAATAGAATCCCGAACGTAGTGAGGGATTCTAAAGTAGAATCCTGAGCGTAATGAGGGATTCAAGTGTTAACGCCCAAGACGAAATAATTTTGATACCGTGTGACACATACTGCTTTTCACATCAACTATGAGGAAAATAAAAAATCTTAGTGTTGATACAATCTGATACTTCAACAGATTATTTAAGCTAAAAAAATTAATGAGCAGAAAAATGTAAAAATAGTGTGCTTGAAGTGGCTTGAACAGAAAAGTGCCACTTTGATCCTTCCTAGCAGGGAGGAAAAGTGCCACTTTGATCCCTCCTACCAGGGAAGAAAAAGCTCTTTTCTGAATAGGAGGTGTGAAAACATAATTTATGTTCAAGCAGTATCTGGCGAGTTCCTAACGATTTTTCATTTCTAGGCGTAAGAATCGTAGTCCTTCAAATGAGGAGGAGAGTACAAAGTGGTCGCCTGGCGGTGGTTGGGGCGGTCGCCTCAGCGCGTTGCTTCACGTCCGAAGAGGGTCACACGCATCCACTAGTCGGAAATCCTCTCGAGCTTCCGATGCTTCGGACCTGAGTGAGCTAGGAGGGGCTTGGCTTAACCTGCCCCTCCTACTCCTGCCGGGGGCCACGCCTGGTGATCAGGTAAACGACTAACCTAAAAACCAACCTTTGCTTCAACGCACATAATAAAATCAAGACCACTTTCGTTTCTGACAAGACTCTACCACAAGGCGGATGTAATATCAAATCACTGACACGCACTGACACAGTCACTGTTCGTACCTGCGTCTCACCTAGGAATAAAATGTCGCAAGAAACGTGCGACCACAATCATAGACGGTCTAGTTTGCGATCTGCGTTCATAGATAGCAATATAGGACTTAATAGCGCTTTTCTAACAATAACAAATGATCTCCAATAGACCTTGTGGTTAGGCTTGTGGGGTAAATTAACTTGGGGATTCGATAGGGTATAGAGGAATGATAGTGAGTGTTGTGGCCAGGTGCCGAGCGGGTCCGAGTCGGCGCCGCCGCGGCGTCGCTCGGCGTACGGTTTGCCGCTATTCCTACGACACCAGGACGCGGTGGATGAGGACGGCGGGCCCAAACGCGCAGGTTCATATGTAATGTTTTGCTTTCCGTGTCTCCCTCTATTAGAGTCGATGCTTTCAAACACCCACTTGGAAGTGGTTAGCGCTTTATGTAGTCAGAATCTGAACTGCAGGCAAGTAAGTCTAAATTACATTTTATATCCTTGATGTTCAAAGACTGACAAGTACCTAAGTACTTCGACATTGTACCATACCAGACCGTAGCGCGCTCTATCTCAATATTATAATTTTGACCATTAGAATTTGCGTTCTTATAAGCTTTGTTTATCTACCGAGATCTTATTTCAAACTTAGAGTAAGCATGTTACTCTGCTTTCTCATTGATCCCGAACTAGGTTTGAACAGACGGTTTTAACAAACGTATGAATCATTTAGTATTTAAATTTAAATAATCATGTTAAATTGTATAAACCGCTTCATAATTTTCCACTTTAGAAACTAGATTACAAATGTCCACCCCACTATGTTTGTGTGTGTCGTTAATCCAACCCAGCAATGCAGCGTGATATTCTAAGTCAAACATCTTCTCTCACAAACATCACCTATAATGTTCGTTTGCAAATGTGTGTCTTAAATACATAGAATGACGTCGTGCAGCTTCGCAGCTACTAGCAAAGTTACGCTTTTCCGCTACGCTACGTACCTAAATGTGCTTGTGTTTGTCTTCGTGAGAAAAGTCTCACGGTGTTCTTGAAATATCAGTTTATCGATGATCAATACAATAATTTCAAGGGTGATATAACGAACCTCGAATAATTCTTCGCTGATATTTAAATGATGTAAGTCTCGCATCACATTCGCCGGCGCGTTGTAAGCACATTACCACCGCCAGGTTCCCTTCGTCTAACGCCGCTGTCGTCGGGGCGGCGCGCGACGTCGCCAGCTCGGGCGCGCACGCCGTCGCCGCACGCCAGCAGCGCCGTCAGTATTCTGGTGACCGAGGCGTCGCCCGACGCCGCGCCGCCGCCGGCCGCGCCGCCGACGGTGGTGCGCGTGCTGGTGCACCGCGAGAGCGACGAGCGGCCCAGCTGATCCGAGTCCGCCGAGCCCATAGACTAGGAATCCTCTAGACTGAGCATAGTAACGCTACCCCCTCTGCCACTTATACGGTAGTTTTACTCCATCTTCGAGTCAATCCCGTGCCGTGATTGGTCCGTGTCTTTGAACGGACCAATCACGGCAGGGGATTCGCTCACCTCGTGGCCGCACCCCCGTATTTTTGGCAGCATCGGTTTCATGAAATAATTGCTCTAAACTCAGTCTAGAGGGTTCCTAGTCTATGGCCGAGCCTGCCGGCCGACACCCGCAGACTCCCCCCGAGACGGTCTAGTGTTCCGGCCCGAGTGTCAAATGTTAATCGACCGCGCGCGACGCTGGAGTGAATGTGATTTTTAAATTTAATCTAGCTTTACGACCGCGTCTATTAATGTACGAGTACGGCTTCGTACCCGGAACTTCCAATAGCGACGTTTTATCGTGTCTCATCAATTTTAACACTAGATATTCAGTATTCGCGCCGCTTCATAGTCGCCGGTGGGATGTACAGCTGTTTTTATGATATTTACTAGTTGTATGAGGAATCTCGATGATGGTTGTATTTGACGACTTTGTTGTAAATAGTATTTAGAAAACGAGAACGACTGATACCGACCTGAAGTCTACGACGGGCGCTTCGTCTCCGTTTAGTTTAACCGCTATCTTAATAATACGGCGATAAATAACAATAGTGAATTACTTAATCGAAAAGAGCTCGACAAGCGTAAACCCGAGTTATAACAGAGCTAAATTATAGTGAAAAATAATAAGAAACGTCAATTTTCGCCTTAGTGAAATAGAAATTAAATTGTTTTATACAATTTATAGCATAGATACGGTAGATGTAGGCATCGTTTCAGTTTCACAGTGCCTCTCGCTATTTATTATAAAGTAGTTAATACAAACTGCGTTGTTTGCTGTTTATTATTAAATCACCCGTAAAGCTGGCACGCGGTTTTGTGAAATGCAATTGAATTGTGAAGACTGGCAGTGCCTTTACCGCACCGGGTAGACAGCGACGCTTTATGGTTTCAGTGCGAAAGAATTTGAACTTTAACGTTAGTTTATAATTCCAATTAAAAGTTTATAATTCCAATTCATTACACGAAAGTCTAGCTTGAGTTTTATAAATCTTTTTTTTTTTCAGATCTAGCTCAAATTAAAACTTTAAATTATCCTGCTCGCACAAAAACTATTAATTCCAAACATATACACACACTTTTTAATATTTCACTTATGCCAGATAAAATTTGTAAAACATGAAGCTATGTGTGGATATCGACATTTTGGGAAGTTAGTACCTGTAACCGTAAGGACATAAAGTTCAAAATACGAAAGCACTAAATTATTTTATTAGGATGAATTATCCTTAATGATTATTGTTGAACGTATCAGTATTATTTTACCTTTAGAATCTGCAAAAATACCTCATAATTTTTAAATAATGTCGGGCCCGTCCACGAATTAAGTTTCGTTGATTAATTGTAATATTAGCCGACATGCGAAAAATGTAACCTAGATCGAGGTTCAGTCTTATTGTGCTACTCAGCGATAGTTTAGAAATTTTGTTAAACTAAGGACGCCGAGCACAAAGAATCTTGTACATTGACCCGTCATTTCCTATCTCCTAGTGCTGTGTGCACATGATGCAGGCGGTCAATGCCACTGTGCGAGCGGGACAGTAATAGGTATACTTATGCGTGTGTGATTGAGATAGGAAATAGTGGGTCAGTGGACGAAATTCTTCGTGCTTAGCGTCCTTACGTTATTGTAAGTAAATGATTCTCAAATGATAGCTTTAAGCAGGCTAGCCGAAGTGTACTTCAAATTACTTGTTTGCATAGTAAAAGTAAAATAGGACATATGGGGCGATCAATTATTTCTTGTAGCTATTGAGCCCGTCAGCCAGGAGACAACTGTAACACAGTTTAGAAAAAAGTTTTATGTACTTACCTATCTATCCAAAACATATACTACTTGTTACTATGCTTAATAGAAGGCCCATGGCTACTCGTAACTATCTCCACTTACAAAATGTTTGGCGAAATACAGGGTAATTTTTGGACCGTTAGCGATATTGTGCGAGGTGATTAGGTAGGTAGGTAACTTTTTCTATGGGACCAACTCCGAAATCACATAAAATTTTTTGGCCGTTTCATACATTTTGGTCGAGTGGATGTCGACGTTTTCTACGGGAAGGCCACATTTTTTTTGGGATTTCGGGGTTGGTCCCATAGAAAAAGTTGTTCAGTACGACCTACCTATTACCTAATCACCTCGCACAATATGGCTAACGGTCCAAAAATGACCCTGTATATCGTTGAAGATTCACGGTTTTAAGAGTCTTCCGGGATGTACGTAACCATGGTATAGTGACAAGAAATAGTTGATAGACCCGCTACAATCTACATACATAAATTAAACTTCGGTGTAACAAAACCTATTCTGCAACCTTACGTCCGTTCAACCAAATGTTTCTTCCTAGCTTTGGCTTGATAAGCAACTTTGTGTTAGGTTTTTTATATTAGTAAATAAGTATGTATGTCGTTTTGAAGTAAGAAGTTGTTTATCAAAGACACTGGTGCGAATAACTGTTACAGATGTAATGCATACATTGACGTATAATATCTATTAAGGACGGGCTAATGGGGCACTAAACATCGTACTAGTTCAGCGGTGCTACCCACGATTCCAGCCAATCGTGCAGTCTAACGCGACTATAGCGCGCGAAATGCGAACTCGTCAACCAATCGCGCGCGTGATGCGAACTCATCAACCAATCGCGTTGTAGCGATTTCACACCGCTGTACTGGCCCCTGTCATGCCTCATTATTATTGCCCGTAAAGCCAGTCCCTAGATATCGATGTCAATGAGTGCATAATTATTTTCCATCGTATTGCACGTAAACGTGTCTTGCTATTTCAGTCAGTCTCGATACAAAAAGTATTGAGGTGAACTGAAGGAGCATGGCAAATTCGAACGTTTTCGAGAAAATACGATGGAAAACAATTATGCACTACATCTGTAGGTAGTTACGTATACCTGTATCAGGCTTTAACAGATAACCTAACTTTTAGAAAAGTGACTAATTTCGAACATGGTTATTTTCTTGGCATGCTGCATCATTTTTAAGCACGCTACGCCAGTAATAGCTAGACCAGTAAACAATACAAATCACTGTAATATGTACGAGTGTAAATGATACCAAACATTCCTTGAAAATGTAAAGTTCTATGTCAAGTTCATTGCTTAGAAGTAGAACGTACCTACTTACGTATTGTTAGCTGCGCCGAACAATAGGTATGCATGTTTAATTTATAGTATGTAGTGTAAACACTTATCCATATATATGATAGCAAAGAGAGAATTCAGATTCTAAAACTTTCAAGTCAGTTTTTTAAAGTTTCATATCTACTCCGTAAGACCCCGCGTAGTTTTTAGCCGAATGCTATTTTGAGTAAGGACCAACTTTGTCTATTATTTTACAAATTTTACCTTTACCCAAACTTGACCAAACCCTTTTGAATTAAATGTAATTCATTTTTATGTAGACTTTTTCGAAGCCTGTTTCAAAATTTATTGTTCTAGATTTTAGACCCTGACACCTTTTAAATTGTACTAATGTTTGTACACAACGCTTTATGACGAGTTTACACCTTGCTTTCCCACTTTCCATTCTGTAGTCAAAGTTAGTTCAGAAGACTATCTAGGTACTATTAAAGGAATTAATTTCTCAGTTATGTATATTGTTCATTATTATGTAAATACATAGATAAAAAAGACAATGCAATAATTTTTCATAATAATTTTATGTAGTTATATCTTTAAAAGGTTGTTAGTTATTAATTAAATCTCTATATTATATTATAGTCATGTACGATGTACATGTAAAACTACTGTAGCTAGCGAAATTGTAATGAGCATGTGTTGATCACGGTTCATACATACAAATTTATGTAACATATTTAAATTGTATCATATGTAAATAAAAATCTTTAAGTGAGACCTGCGAAATATGATTTTCTTCCGAGGTACAAAATATAAATTAACCATGTTGAGAACTATGATTAAACAAAAATATAGAAAGGCTGAATTTTTATTTCATTTTATTTGCAATTTTCTACCCATAATTAATTTATATACATAAATACATACTGATACCTGATCTACACTTGACAAAAGTACCTACTAATTTCGGTCACTATTAAATAACATGAGACTGATTAAAGTATAAAATAAATCAACAATAAATTGTACTAACATTGTTTACTTGGTGGAGACTCTAGTGCGCCGGTTCCATGCGAAATTGCTTCCATAATTCTTGACTTTATATCCCTTATCGGTTTTCGGGACATCCAAGAACCAAGCCCATCCATTTTTCTCGCAATGCTCAATGGCTTCCTTGGGGGTTTTGAACTGGACTTTCATGTTGGAGAGTGGGTCTCCGGTGGAGGTCCAGCCCATGAGAGGGTTCTCCCAGCGCTGGCGGTTGTCAAACTCCATCTGCCAGTGGTGGATGTTATTGGTGCCGCTCTGCATGGCATTCTTGGGGGGCTGGTATATGCGGACGCGGCGGGTTTTGATGTGCTCCTCAGGAACTCCGTTGACTGGACTAAGGTCCACCTGAAAATATAAAGGATAAAAGGATATTTTTTTTTTTTTTCATTTTTAACAAGCAGAAACGTCTGCGATCAATGATCAATGCGAATTTTTCCACTTCCACAATATTTCTATTTCTATTTCTATTTTAAATTTACTCTAAGCGTAATAGACGCTTAGAGTAAATTTAAAAGTGGAAAAAATTACTGTCTTCGGTGAGACTTGAACTCACGGCCTCTGGATCCAGATTCTAAGGATAAATATTAGCAATAAAGATTTTTTGTCTGCTTCAACCCCTGTCCATCCATTATCTCTCCGAAAATAACGATTAGAAATTGAATAAACAGGAACTAGAGTAGAATTATTATGTTGTCACAAAATATGTTTAAGCAGCTACTCAAAGAAATCTAAAATGCTTTTATTAAGCTTTCATTGTCTGTGACAGTTATCAGGCAAGTCCAATTTTTAGTTTTCAAGTTAATACTAGGACTAAATTATTAAAGGAAATACAAAAACATGATTATGATTTCTCATTTTAAAATTAATCAACAATGATTATGCTACATGTGTTAATCTCAAATAATTAATTGTTCAAAATTAATAGTGATTGCTATTTACACTATTTTGAATGTCTTTAATACCTGGCAATAACGTGATGTAATAACATTCTGAGAATCAAGAAGAAATTGACAACCAATAAGAATTGTTTAGGGAAGGCAAACTAGAAAAGTTTTTGGCAAAAATTTCATTTTTGGTACAATCTTTTATCGCTGACTGTACTTTTCTTATGACATTGATATCGAGAATTCGAGACAATAGGCTACATTCCTACTAGTCAAATCAGCTTCTTTTTTAGAACTGTCAAAACGATTTGCTAATATGGAATTTATATGAAAACGAATGTGTAAAACGTCACGGTAAACTCACCTACTTATTATATTTCAATCAGATTAATTAAATACAAATTGTGTTTAAAAATAGCTGCTGTCTATGTTTTTCTAATAATTATCTGGTGCTTTATTTCGTGCACGGTTTGAAATAATTTATTTTAAGTACAGGAAACATCCCTATTCTAAAAACCCCTAACACAATTATTCATCATCTCAAGAGTTGCTATCTCCATGGTGGCCACCTCCTGTCTCCATCATCAGATCAGCTCTATGTCATAATAATATTGCATTGTCATCCGATTTACACATGCATGCAAAATTTCAGCTCAATCGGAAACCGGGAAGTGGATCAAATTTAACTTGCAAGATTTGATTACAGACAGACAACGGGACAGGTGAAACTAAATAAAAGCTTGTAATATGGAGATGGAATAACACAAATTACAATGCGGTCATGAGGTGCACCTTTGAGTCAATGATTTAATGACAAACTGGCATGTTAGCCGTAACGTTCTCTACGTAGGCACAAGTTACCTTTTCAGGGACCATTATGGTTGACTCCAACGCAGTCTTTTCTCGTGCTTCCTGGGGCAGCGCCAGAATTGCATCGTTGTCAATCTTCGGAGCTTCATTCACACTGGATGGATCGGTACTCCAGCGAGGGACGCATGTTGAGAAGGCTGGGACAGACCTGTTAAATTTCGTTTCATAAGAAATGGCGCAGAAATATAATTATAACTTGAGCCTGAAATTTACAGTATTCGTACCTACCTTGTCAATGATCCCTTAGCTAGACTAGCACTATATCTAATTACTTGGAACATTGCAAATTATTTTTACGTAACAATCAATCCAACCCACTAAAGTTTCTGCGTTTTCTCCGACAAAACACTATTCGGTTTGGTTGACATCTGTCAAGTGTCAAAGAAATAGACAACGCATTTTGACATTTTGATTTTTGTTCGGTATCGATTTCCTGTTTAAGCGCATAAATAAACAGTTATAAATTTCAGCGTCACAAACAAAATCAACGGTTTAAACACTAACTTCAATAACGTAGATGTTCCACATTGATAGAAAACGTCAATATTTGACAGTTGATTTGTTATTTATGTAGGATTTGACTGACGGCGGACCAAATTCGCTTGGCTAATTTTTTATTTTCGTATGCATTAAACTGCAATAAAGATATTAATACCTTTCGTTGCGCAATCTGGTTCTTGTATTTATGTGACCTTTGCTAATTAGCGGCTAATGTGTAGTTATTTTACTAACAATTCTCTAACGTAAAATAATAATGTATAAGAATTTCTTCGCAAGCAAAGGAGTTAACACAGCTGTTTTAATGTAAAGGTATGTTTACGGGCAATATTCAATATTTATCACCAACATATTAGTTAAATACTCTAAATTCCACCCATCTATTTGCCATTTAAAAATATTTTTAAGTATTGCGTAAACTCGAATAACTTTGCCGGTGGGAAACGACCTTGTAGATTTTCAAATGTTATTGATGCATTACTGTTACAAAATATCTCGTAAGCTTTGATAATATTCTTGTTTGCTCTATGCACTTATACTGTAACATACTTCTCTAGGTCATTTAAGTTTTGTGTGGCATAGCAATCAAGCATAGATAAAAGAATATTACGAGCTAGGTATTATCAGTTTCTTATAAGAATTGGCCAATAATGCATCAGTAATATTATGATTGTTTTAAAGTTACTTGCTATAAAGATTGACACTACTTAGTTTGTTTTATTTCTTGACAAAAAATTTTTGTTGTTTTCAGACTGCCATCAACACAATTATGACCTGCTAAATACAAACTTTAGCCCCGTGGAGGGGCTACCCGAGCACTAGGCTCCTGTACATATTGTAGAAATCATACATTTAGAGCTGTAATCATATCATAACTATTTTCATCCTTGCACAAATATTGACATCAAATACAAATAAATATTTTATTACAATAAAATCTACTACCCTTAGAAGAAAAACAGGGTAAAAATTATGAGTAAGATAGATGTAGATTGCACCCGCCGGTGCAGGTCCCGGCTTCACGGACAAGCTCTAACGGGAGCCATTACGAAGAGATCTGTCAGCGATCAGGCACTGGCCAGCTTCATTAAAGCTACATGTGCTAACTTCATACAAGCTTTTGATTTTGAGGTATGTGATATAAGAATAGGAATATTTGAAATAATAATATGTTATGTTCATACCCCAGATTTTTGGGTGGGGAATGGTTTTGTGTGTTTATAACTTTGTTTATTGTAAAATAGCTACCAAACTATAAATAAAAAATATGTAGTTAGCTCCAAATGGGGTTAGAAATGCTAAAATAGTTTTTTCTTTACAGTTTTTGCTTATTTTTTGGCTAACAGTCCTGCACCCAAAAATCTGTGTTGTGGAAATGTTTAACATTTGTTTTAATTTTGTGTTAAATTTGGGGCATGTAGTCAGCGTCTAAGCTGAAGCCAGCTAACTAATTTACTTGTATATTTGATTTGTGTGTAAAGTTAATTTAACTATCATCGTCTATAATTGAATGAATTGTATTCTAGGGTCGCACAGCCCTTCATATGACATGCTCCCGCGGCCGCGCAGGTCTCATGGAGTGGTTGGTCCGCCACTCCTCGGAAGCCTTCGCCAATGCCAGGGACAGAGAGTCCGGCTACACCCCACTGCATCGGAGCATCTTCTACGGACAAATACACACTGCTGTTGCCTTGATGAAGATTGGTAATTATTTTACAGTTGCCATCAGATATATCGGAGCAGCTCACAGATATCTGAACACGCCTCTATTGTCAAGGTGTTAGAGTGCTTGTTCAGATATTGTGAACACCTTGGCCGCTCCGATATATCTGGTGGCGACTGTACCTGCATTTTGCAGCAAAACGCTTTGCAAAATTGTTTTTGAAATGCTATTTGAGTGAAACATAAATGTTATCAAAATTTCAAAAACCCATGACTCCCAGACGTTTTTGGTGTGTCCTATATTTCTATAAATTCGCGTTATCTGATATCCTGACAGTGGAAAGCAGCAGTATTTTTTTGGAGTTGGTAGAGTTTATCATATTACTAGCGACCCGCCCCGGCTTCGCACGGGTTAACAAATTATACATAAACCTTCCTCTTGAATCACTCTATTTAAAAAAAATGCATAAAAATCCGTTGCGTAGTTTTAAAGATCTAAGCATACATAGGGACAGACAGACAGACAGACTTTGTTTTATACTATGTAGTGAAGAGACCTAAGGGTAAATTTGTCAAAAGTTTAAGTGCGACCCGGCTAGTGATATTTAGTGGGCACAGGGCCAGATCTAGGGTAGAGCGAGTGGAGCGGCCGCTCTAGGCGCCGGATGGCAAGTAGGTTTTGCTCCCGGGAAATACCGGTACCGAAAGTACCGGGAATTCCCGGGATTTAGAGCCAAGCAAAGAACCGGGATTTCAAAATTAGAATCCCGGTACTCCCGGGATTTTCGGGACTAAAATTACCGGTACAATATTTGACTGCTTTCTGTTACTTAGCATAAAATATCATGTTTTATAAAGAAAATAAATATATATTATCAATCTAAGGCTGGTGGTAATACTTTTACGGCTAATCACTACATTAAAATAAATTAAAAAAAAAGTCAATGGGTTTGACAATGCCGACAATATAAAATTGCGTAATTTGATACTTTAAGGTCTTTAAGGGCATAAATGTTTGTACGATAAATAATTTTATACGAACAATTAGTTATTTCATATTTGTATACTAACTAGAAGCAAAAATAGAGACGATTTTGTAATTAATAAAATACTACTTTTAATTCAAATTCAAACACGGTATAAGAAACGAATTTTAAATAATAATTTTAAATGAATTAATAATTCTGGCTGAATAATTTCTTGAATTGTCGTATTGATAGTTCTGTTATTATATGTTCGAATTCGAAGGTCCACAGCCCATTTTGAACGCATGCGAAAATTATATTTTTTTTTATCCTTTTTCACAAAACGTCTTGCATATTTAAAAAAAATGATGATATTACTGAGCCACAATTCAGTTTTTGCCAATCAACAAAAATAGTAAAAATATCATGTAGTTTAGGAAAAAAAAAACAAATTATATTAATGATTGTGTGACTTAAAGACACATATTATGGTACAAAAGAAGTGTGTACCTTCACTGTGCTACTTTTTTATTGTTTTAAGAAAGATTCGTGGTCGTTTTACGCTTTTTTTTTACTGAAAACTAATGTAAAAACTGATTTTTGAAGGCAGTCCCGAAAGTACCGGGAAATCCCGGTTCCAATTTTGCCCGGTACCGAAAATCCCGGTTCTTTTAAACAGTACCGGTTCTGCAATCCCTAATGGCAAGGGGGGCGCCAAAATGGCAAATGTGAAAAAAAAAGTTTTAAAAGACGCGAGTGTGGCGGGGGCCCAAAATACGCTTGAAAACTTCAACGAAGGGCGCCAAAACCCGATTTCGCTCTACCCTGATCAAGGGCTCGGGCGGCACTGAATGGGCATACCTATATTCAGGTGTTTTACAACTGTGTACCTTGTTCTAGGTGTCAACACGGACATAGTAGACAAGGACGACTACAGAGCCCTAGAGCACGCCATGCTCGACCGCCAATACATGTACAAGCATGAAGGCACGCAGCCGAGCGACGTATATGTGTGGGGCAGTAATTCCAACTATACTCTGGGCACGGGGACGCAGCAACCGCGAGCGGTTCCCGAATTACTCAGTTGTTTTAGCCGCTCTAATGCCAGCGTCCGTCAGGTTAGTTATAGCACAGAGAAATATAGTAAGACAAGAGTGCTCACTCCATACATCAATTAGACTATTAATTTCAGTGTCTACATCTAGCATCGAGTAGCGGAACTATCAGTACCTACTGCTACTTGACAATAGATGTAGCACTGACCGGAAAGTCTTATGCTGTTGAGATAAGACTCCGGTCGGTGCTACATCTATTGTCAAGCAGCAGTACTGATAGTTCCGCTACTCGATGCTAGATGCTAATAGTCTTTTTGGTACTAAAACTGATGTATGGAGTGAGCAATCTATGTATTTTTTTCTCTATGGTTATAGTACTTAACTTACCTCCACCTTTAGCATATGGACTGGCATGTAAAGTGTCATTCTATGGATCTTGCTAACTATGAAAACAAAAGTCACTGGTAAATTCATCATTCAGAGATAATTTCAATATGGCGGTTTTTTTTACATAGCAGGTTCCATAGAATGACACTAGGCATTCTGCATAGCGACGTATACTTATTAAGCAGCAATTGCAAGTATACACTTGGTACGGGAACGTAACAACCAAGCGCGATAGAGTCTGTTCGGAAAGAGAAGAGTCGTGGAATGTATTGGGCCCCATACATTCCACGACTTTTCTCTTTCCGCACAGATGCTACCGGAGTTCCTGTGTCGTTTTAGCCGCGTGCGTTAGGTTAGTTCATCGTGAATTATGGCTTTTACGCATCGTTAGTAAGATAGATAAGATAAGATAATAATTTATTTCATTTCAATCTCAGTTGGTAAATACATAGTGGTCGAGTCCTCCTATTAGGTATAAAGTACCTGTATCAGGAGACCTCGTTAGTAATATCAATAGACATATTTCAAAAATAAGTTGTTTAGGTACTACCGAAATGCGGAGCCTGTAGAGTCTGTGCGGAAAAAGAAGAGTCGTGGAATGTATTCGGCCCCATTTGGCCCTTTCCGAACATAATTCCATAGCCTTAACCTCCTTGACGTGTAACCATAAACAAGCTCTAACCATGCAGATCACATAAGACTGGCCGGAAAACTCGCAGCGAGACAACCGGTCAATGTATCATGTCAGAAGTCGCAAATAATCAATCAAACCAAAACTTTTTACCAAAATGCACTCCGTAATGTGTCCTAGAACCTGTCTAGGTTTCACCAACTTCTTATTCTTTTTCGTCGGACTTATCGGCTTCGGTATTTGCTTATGGTGCGCGATGAACACGGAACTATTCCGAGACTTGAACTACACTGTGACTAGAAGCGAACTAGTTGGTGTTATAGCCGACTTTGTCAACTTAAAGCTGTGGTTGACGCCGTTAACGACTGTAATTATAACTTCGGCTATCGTTGCGATGTTGACGTCGTGTTGCGGCATACTCGGCGCTGGCTGCAAGACGAAATGCGCAATGAAGTCATATATCTTTCTTGTTTCCGTTATATGCTCTGTAGCTTTCTGGTTCATCTATATCTCCTGCATCTACAACATATATTCTGATAACGACAAAACACGCAAGTTTCTACAAAGCACGATACGCACGCAGTACGGAAGATACAACGATTTGTTTACTTCGCTATGGGACTATATAATGGTACACTACGAATGCTGTGGAGTCGTCGGTTTCGCTGATTTCAAGGATTCTTATTGGATAACACTGAACCCTGATAAATTGTTTCCAGTACAGTGTTGCGTATTACAGAATCGTACGCATCTTATACCCTTAGTTAAAGATTGTCAATTATCACTAGATCCGGGTACGTTTAATGCGATCGGATGTTTTCAAGCATTAAGACAAACGTTTGTGGACACCAGAGGACTTATAATATTTTCATGTATAGTGTGTCTCTGTGCGTATGCTTCATTGATGTCTTTTGCTTATTGCGTGTTGAGAGGGGAACCTTTGATAACCGACACGGATGGATATATGTACGGATCACGGCGAGGGCGCCGCGCGGAGCCCGAGCACTCTGAGAGCTCTCTACAGAACATGATGTTTGTAAACGATGCGTCGGAACCGACGACGAAAGTCGTTAGGGTGGTGTCGGCTGCGAACCACTTCCAGAAGTACAAATATTATCCAGAACAAGTGTAGGGATTTTAAAAGTTTGTTAAATAAATGGCTGGTATTATACACTGCATTTTCTTTTCCTTAAATACGTTACGAGTGTTACGACCGCAACGATGACTGCAGAAAATCCTTTTGATTAGTTAAGTACTTAATCTGCTATGTGTATTTGTGTGACCACTGACCAGTGCCCTGTTTATCAAAATCTTGTAACTTGTAATACAAGTGGAAGTCCCTTTCTAACAAAAGCTGTCAAAAAGCGACATTCGCTTGTATTACAAGTTACAAGCTTTTGAGAAACGGACCCCTGATATGGAACGAAGTAGACCCACTACCTCGTAGAACTATGCACTTCGTATTTCTACACTGACCAATACAACCTCTACTAGTATGGTCTAAACTATAAACTTTGTCAGATATCGGACAGCTAATAGGTATATTCAATCAAAACGAATCACCATAAAACTCATACATAATACGTAATTTTGTAAGCTGTGTCTGTCGCGAGCAGGGGCTAAAGGGATAAACTACAGTCCTGAGCCGTTTTGTGGTATCCCCAAAAGCCTAACGCGGCTCACCCTAAAGACCTACTGTCAATACACAACAATTCAACTCTGGAGGGAAACAACAGGTTTGAACCATTCCAAAGCGCTTATCAAGGCCTTCAGCAAAAAGGCGTCCTCGAACGCCTTAGCGCTGTCTAGGAACCAACTGCGCAACTTGGTAAGGGTGCTTACTGGGCACTGTTGCCTAAATAAGCACATGCACACCATGGGGAAACGTGACATGGGGCGGTGCAGACTCTGTATGGAGGCAGAGGAGACGCCCTTGCACATCCTCACAGAGTGCCCTTGCCTAATGCGTACTCGTGACTTAATCCTGGGCGGGCACATATTGCGCCCGGAGGAGGTAAAGTCTCTCGAGTTCAAAAAGATCCTGCAGCTATTTGAAGTTGCATGTTTGGATCGAGAGTTGTAGTAGGTGGCGATCACAATAGATCAGCGATGGTCGCAGTGATACATAGGCTTTGGAGCCTTATATAGCCCCTAACAAGAAGAAGAAGAAGAAGAAGCTGTGTCTGTAGGCATTAGTCAATAAAGCTATCAGTGTTGTTATTTTTATTTATCTACCACATTAAATATCTACCTTATTTCCACTCTCATAAGGTCGCTCATTGCAGGTGTGCCTTGGCAAGTTCCACAGCCTGTGGGTCTGCGGCGGGGAAGTGTGGGCCTGCGGGCAGGCGGGACGCGCGGGGGCCGGGCGGGGAACACTGCTGACTCCCGCGCCGCTGCGTCTACAAGAACCCATAGAACAAGTGGCCTTGCTGCTGGACTCAACTGTGTTCCTCACGCAGAGTGGCACGGTGCTCCAATATACCCTGAACAGCACAGACACCTCCCCCGTCACCAACAGCTCATCCCTAAGGCTACCATCCACGAAACCCCTCCTCAAACTGTCCCAGCCGATAGGGCTCTGCTCCGGCCGCAGCCACGCTGTAGTATGGAACAAGAACGCCGTGTACACGTGGGGCGTCAACTGTGGCCAGTTGGGGCACTCACAAGACGATAAGATTGTTACTACACCCAAACGAGTAAGTACCTTAGCCAATTTAGAAGTAGACAGTAGCTAGCAATACTTATTATTAGGAGTGACAGCTTTGAAACCATTAACTGTAAGGAAAAGATGGACGAATACTCCGACTCGCAGGCGCAGATAAAGGGCCCAGATGTGTTAGTTATACGATGTGACTCAAAATACACTTTAGGCAGCTGAATTACCTTTGGAATTGCAAACAGTTGCAATGAACGAAGCCTGTCCTCAAACTACCACAGCGGTCAGACGAGTGGGTGATACAGAGAAGAGAATTGACACTTTAAGTTGTATAAATTCCTCCCCAACAATCACAAATCGTGCATCATGCTCCACGCTTCAGCGTGGAATAAGAATGCTTTTAATACGCGGGTTTAATAGTGAACTACAGATCTGCGGCGACAAACGGACAATTATTAAAGTGGGCTCTATGAAAATGTGTTAATAGTTATTTGTACAACAAGAGATCAAAGTTTGATATTTCTTCGAGTGCTTATTTTGAGTCCCGTGCAAGCGAAAGATTCTATACTAGATTCACGAGCGTAGCGAGTGAATCTAATTTAGAATCTTGAGCGTAGTAAGGTACTCAAAAGCGCACGAGATGTAAATAGCTTTGATCTCGTGTAGTTCACAAAACTTTTCACCTCAGCAGTGAGAACATATTAGAGAACCCGAAAAATGTATTCCTTCTTCATCACTTACCTCTATTCACTCATGTTTTTTTAAGATATACCAACAATTAAGTTTTCACCTCAGCAGCTCGAACAAGGGTACTTTGGTACTTAAAAACAGTGAGCAAAATCGCATTTTGCTCCTTTTGTCTCACTCAGTGAGCAAAATGCTATTTAGCTCACTGTTTTTAAGTAGCAAAGTACCCTTGTTCGAGCTGCTGAGGTGAAAAATATATACGTCTTTGGAAGCAGTGTCAAAATTACGAGTACCGTTCAAATGACCTTTTTTTAAATTGTAATCATAATCATAATCATAAATCTTTATTTGCGATAGATATAGTATATACAAGATCTTAGGCTAATTTACACAGGTCCATATATCTAGACTTAAATAAGTCATGCAAATTTTACATTTTTAGCTTAGTCGCTAAAATAACCTATGTTAACTACATACTCACATTATTAAAATATTCCGTGGTACTATAAAAACATTTGTTAACCAGCCAAGTAAATAGTTTGTGCCTAAATGTTTTGTAGGTGGCAATATCGATTAACAACAAAGAAGTGGCCGGCATACAGTTGGTAGGCGCCGGCGACGCGGCCACCGTGATCACGACCAGTCGCGGCGACGTCTATCTGCTGCACAAACACATCTGCAAAAAGATCGCCATCAAGTAAGTTGATCATGTATAGAGTCATTTCGAATTTTTACCTACTGTAACTGTTTAGACTATTTATTTTATGTATTGTATTTATATATATAGTCAGCCAGACACACTTTCGAATTTATAATATTAAGTATGGATGTTACATTTTCCAGACCATGCTAGTCATACTATCATTTGATGTCAACTGCTTCATTGCCGCTTCGTTGTGTATTATCGTAATTAATACAATTAATATAGTTATCTTATTAACTGTACTGTATTTAGCTGGTAGCTGCGCGCAACTACGAGGGCTGTTTGATAAGTACCCGTTTTCCAAATGTATTAATATCACGGGCCGAAAATATGTATACAATCGTTTTAAGCCATTTTTCAGAGGTGGGAAAATTTAAAAAAAAACAGCATTCTTTTGTTTTTTTCTCATTTGACAGCGATTCAGTGAAAGCGTGAACTTAAAATTGTGAAAATGGAGAAAGAGTAGTATCGGTCTGTAATTAGATTCTTGTTTTTGGAAGGAAAAACATGTGATGAAATAAAAGTAAGAATGCAAGCGGTTTACCATGAATGTGCTCCTTCTATGACAACCGTCAGATACTGGTTTAACGAGTTTAAGCGGGGGAGAACAACCGTCTTTGATGAGGATCGCCCAGGCCGCCCAATTGAGGTGACTACAGACGATATGGTTAAGAAAATTGAAAATATCGTTTTAGCCGACCGCCGAATTGAACTTCGAGAAATCGTTGATGCTGTAAACGTTCCAATCGAGCGGGTACAAAACATATTAGAAGAAAAATTGGGTATGAAGACAGTATCGGCGAGGTGGGTGCCGCGTTTACTCACGGAGGAGCAAAAACGGAACCGACTGACTACTTCGGAGCAGTGTTTGGCCGTGTTCAAACGTAACCCGAAGGAGTTTCTGCGTCGTTTCGTGACCGTAGACGAAACGTGGGTCACCACTACCCCCCGGAAATGAAAGGGCAGTCGAAGCAGTGGATTTTACCGGGTGAACCTGCGCGAAAGATAGCAAAAATCGTTCCATCGGCTGGAAAGGTCATGGCGACCGTTTTTTGGGATTCGCAGGGTATTATACATATTGAGTTCTTAGAAAAGGGGAAAACGATAACAGAGCAGTACTATGCCAATTTATTGGATGAATTTGACGCTGGGTTGAAGGACAAACGACCCCATTTAAAAAATAAAAAAAAAGTACTGTCTCATCACGACAACGCACCAGCTCATTCGTCTAGAGTTGTGATGGCTAAATTAACACAATTACGCTACGCCCTATTGCCTTACCCCCCGTATTCTCCAGATTTGACCCCATGCGATTTATTTTTGTTTCCCAACCTGAAAAAATGGCTCGGTGGTAAGCGATTTGGATCAAATGACGAAGTCATTGCCGCCACAGAGGCCTATTTTAATGACTTTCCGAAATCATACTTTTTGGATGGTTTATTGAAGCTTGAATATAGGTGGAACAAGTGTATAGAGTTAAAAGGAGACTATGAAGAAAAATAAATGCATATAAACAAAAACAACTGATTATTTTTTTCATAAACGGGTACTTATCAAACAGCCCTCGTACGCTCCCTACAGGTGTTCACGGAAGACCAGCGTCAGGTACTACTCCAGTAGGACCCGGCATCATGCTGAGTGTTCACCTTTTTCAGTGTAGTGACAGTGTACAAGTTAGTTATAAGTTTTTTTTTCTTTCTTCCTGTGTATGTACTGTATAACTGTGTACCTATGCTGAAATAAATCATATTCTATTCTATTCTATTCTATTCTATTCATCGTCCTTCGGCTAAATGTTGATCCAAGCTGTTTAACTGTCACACCTCTGTTGACCTGTGCCCTGTTTATCAGGGGTGTTTCGAATATCCGCAACCGCGGAACTTCCGCATTATTTTCAACATCCGCATCCGCATAAAATCGATGCGGAGTTTAATGCGGATGTGGAACAGGTCGGTACAGGAACGTCTTAGCATCGGCGTAAGTGCTAGACTGCTAGGTAATTTAGTCATTAGCCAAAAAAACCTATTAGAAATGAGCAGTCGAGCGTGAGTGCGACTTAATGTACGGAACCCTTGGAACGCGAGTCCGACTCGCACATAGCCGGTTTTTTGAAATAAAAATTACTAAAATGTAATATTTGATGTCTTTTATGTACCTATCTTGACATCCGCATCCGCGGATGTGAGCCTTTAAAAATCCGCATCGGATGTCAAAAAATCGGCATCCGCAACATTCCTGCTGTTTATCAAAAGCTTGTAACTTGTAATACAAGTGGAAGTCCCTTTTGACAGCTTTTGTTAGAAAGGGACTTCCACTTGTATTACAAGTTACAAGCTTTTGATAAGGGCACTGGTGAACTGCCATACGCCTAAATACATAACGCGTTCTGTATTTCTTCGAATGAATGAATAAAGGGTTCACATACTTGTCACCTGACAGCCTGATACGTATGTGAACCCTAAAAGCTTCGTCACACAGGCGCGTTTTCCGGGCGCAGCAGGAGCGGGGCGTGAGCATTGTATATGTAAAAGCGGCGCGCCCTGCTCACGCCGCGCCCGGAAAACGCGCCTGTGTGACGCAGCCTTAATTCGGGTCGGCACTCATTCGCGCAATAATGCATTGAATTTGGTTGACTTCCTCGCACAACGTGTCAGCATTGCGATACAACGAGGAAATGCCGTTAGCATCCTTGGTACAATGTCTCAAGGGCCTATTTTAGAAGCTATTATCAATTTAGTTTAGTAGGACCACTGTACGTACATGTATATATGTATTATGTAAATAAATGATCTACTTAATTGAATTTTGAAAATCGATATATTTGTGTGCATCTTTGACAAATATTTCAAATTTCCCAGACAGATAAACCTACGGCAAGTGTGTGTGGAGGCGAAAGTGACCGAGAATGGGACATACTCGCGAGTAACAGTGCTGTTGCTGACCAACGTGGGACAACTCATGCTTTGGCAGGACACCACCAACCAACTCACCAGGTAAGCCTTTACAAAGAGAATAGATAGTAAAGCTTTGGATTCCTCCGAAAACGGTGCCGTCATATGACGGCCGTCATATAGCGGCAGCAAAAGACGGCCGTCTTTACGGTGGCGACATGTGGAAAGTACCACGGCGTCATAACACACCGTCATCCACCAAGGTCAAAGCGGCAAATTTGAAAAATGTAGGCGCGATGGGATAACGTCCCATAGATGATTTGAATTACGCGCCTTTTCCTACTGACAAGATTTGCTTGATCATCTATAATTTACTTGGAGGATGAAATATAATCAGAAGAGGAAAATAATCGTAGTACGGAATCATTTATTGAAATCTCGTGTCATTTATTCAAAATGGCGTCACCGCTATCTAATAAAACGTTCACGAAACTATCGACAAGGTCATGACGGCCGTCATCTTACGTTACGTTGACAATCAACGTAACGTAACGCCGTCTAGGAAACCGCGCCATCTTGTTTACATAGACAACGTTCTAGTGACGTCAGTCAACGCTATATAGCGACCGTAATATGACGGCACCGTTTTCGGAGGAATCCAAAGCTTAAGTATATTTCCTGTCATAGTAAATTTTGTAGTCGCAGTACATTTACTGCCATTTATCGACACACGATTAAAACTCAAAATTAAAATGTATAAAACTATGAAAAAAATGGATATATGTGGATAAATGATTGTATTATTTGTCAACGCCATCTAACCGAGCATAGGCCAAAGGTGTGGGCGCCATCTATCCAAGAATGACTTTTTCTTGATTTCCGAGGCACGTTTTCCTCAGACTTCATCTTATACGGAGTTACATAATATGTCTTTGGACTTTATCTGAACCATTGTCATATCAAAATAACCGGAATTCTTGAAATTTGGTAATCTGACGACTTCTTATTTCGTTCTGTCAATCAATCATGTTACCATTTTGCTTGGACTTAAGGAATTTTGATTGGCATGCACACAGCTGCCTCTTGTAGATCTAAAATTCCCTCATTAAGGTGCAATAGGCTCAGAGAACGGAGTTTTTGAATAGTCGTAGCGCTTATTTCGATCATAATATCCATCTCGCTCACGCTTACGCTCAGTAAGAGTTACATTTAACAATATTATATATTGTTGTATACTACGTACCAGGGATGTTCCGGATGCAGATTTTTTGACATCCGCGGATGCGAATGCGGATGCGGATATTTAAAGCCGCGGATGTCAAGATTTGGTACTTAAAAAACGTAAAATATTTCATTTTTATAAATGTTTATTAAAAAAAAACAAAACGTTTAGTATTTGAGCAAGAACATAGGTGCGTTTTATTTAATAAACAGTAACTTGGTCGACTTTTCGGGATCTAGACGATTTCGTTATTAGGTATATAATGACGAAATTACCTAGCATTACGCCGCCGCTAAGACGTTCCTGTTACCGACTTGGTCGACATCCGCATCCGCATGAGCTCCGCATCGATTTTATGCGGATGCGGATGCAGATGCGGATGTTGAAAATAATGCGGATGTTCCGCGGATGCGAATATTCGCAACATCCCTGCTACGTACGGTTCACGTTTGTTTTATTTTGTATTTACAGATGCGTCTTTGGCCTGAACCACCAAACAATCATAACCAACGTAACACTAACCCACGACGCGTTCTACTTCACCACCAAATACGGCGAGGCGTTCATTGGCCACATCTCTCGCAAGGCCACGCCCCCCGCGCCGCAGCCAATCAGGAAGGAGAGGGAGCGAGACAGCAACAAGAGCGCGCTGGTGAAGTTTCTTGAGAAGGACGATTGTACGCCGGTGCGGATTGTGAGGATACCGAATGTACACAGAGCCGTGGCCGTCGCGGTGGATAGTGAAGGGTTGAACTTTGCTTGTCTACAGGTGATTATTATTTTTATTTGACGAGGAGAGATAAACGATCATGTTAATTAGAGATGCTCAATGTACGGCATAGGTAAAACGATAGATTTCATAAAATATTAATTATAGGAATGTAGTGAGGTTGACTGCGACACTTTTCCAATTCAAATCTGACTGACGGTTCTACTCAGGATGCCATCTCATTTCGGGCTGTCCGCAGAATCAGCCAGGAACCAATCCATTAAAGAAGCTGTTCAGGTCATTCAAATAAAAGTCACTGTATCGCAGTCAAACACACTCAAGCATAGACTATTTCAATACTTGACATTCCATCAAACGCAGCCGTCATAAATCATAATAGACGGTCTGCGACATATTTATTTTCACCACACCAGCTCGGAAAGGCTTACTTTGCACTTTAAAAATGATAGCAAAGTTGTATTTTATTCACATGTGTGGCAAAGTAATCAAATGCAAATTTTGTGTTGTTTTCTTATGTTTGCTGGTAGAATTGACTTTTAAATTATGATTTTGGATGATAAATATTTAATAACATTCATTTGGATTTGATTTGGTTTGATTTTGTTTGATATTTTACATTTGATATTTGCTTCGGGTTGGTGTGGTGAAAATTATGCGTTTCACTCGGGGGCATGCCCCCTTGTAAAACAAATAACTATTTTTCTTAGCCTATCTGAGTATCTCACCGCTGGGCAAAGGCCTCTCCCCTTGATTTCCACGACTCCCGATTTGGTGTTTCCTCTGGCCAGTTGGTCCGTTTGGGTGATTATTAGAGATGCCCCGAATAGTAGCCACTCTCGGCCGAATACTGAATATTCGGCGACCGAATATTCGGCATGAGATGCGAACATTGTGAGTCACAATTATTATGAAAACTGTTCTCCAACAAAGCACAACGTTTGCTAAAATGTATTTTTTGTAAAACAGAACTAATGAATATAGTTAGAGTCAATCAAATCAGACCCATGATAAAAATAAAATATTTCATAATCAACAAATGCTTAAAAAAGGGTCTTCCTATTTAACAACTTTCCAATAAGTAATACTTTTTAATTATTAAATACACCTTTTTGGTATTTTTTTTGTGTAATTTTTCTTTTAAGTTATGGGCAACAGATATTCGGTATTCGGCCGAATACCAAATATTCGGTAAAGAGGCCGAATAGGCCGAATACCGAATAGTTGCCGAATATTCGTGGCATCTCTAGTGATTATTATTACTGTTATTACATATTTCTTATTTCAAAGTTTTTCTAAAGGTCGACAAACTTTTTGGAAGAAGAGCCAGCCGAAGAAATGATGGCCAGTTTTAAGAATCTCATAGAGCCGCAAGATTTTTTTTAATGGTCTAAGAACAAAACGTGTGATTTTTTTACCTGGCTACCTAAAAGAGCCGCGGTTTGCCAATCCCTGATCAAACCTATTGATGTTAATTAACTTCTACCACAAAACAGATACAGTATCTGTTTTGTGCTTCTACTATGTACTTCTTTTAATCATATCAGATAAAACCAACGTGCGGACTCACTTCCCTACCTGAACTGTCGCCGAGCAGTTTACCTAAGCACATGGAAACCCTCATGGAAACGGCTGCTGAAGATGACATCTTACATGACGTTATATTTAAGGTAATACAATTGGGTACTTTCCTCTACTTATAATAAATTATTTCACACCGTGCACGAAATAAAGCACCAGATAATTATTAGAAAAACAGATATCAGTTATTTTTAGACAAAATTTATATTTAATAAATCGGATGGAAGTATAAAAAGTAGGTGAGTTGACCGTAATGTCACTACACACATTTTCATATAAATCCACTTATAAATCCCATATTAGCAATTCGTTTTGACAGTTCTAAAAAAGAAGCTGATTTGACTAGTAGGAAAGTAGCCAATTCTTAAAATGTATTACCAGTTGCAATAAAAATCCCTAATTTTAGAGAATTAGAAATTAATTGATTAGTATGTCTTTCTTACACCATGCGTACAGTCGCCATCAAATATATCGGAGCGGCCAAGGTGTTCACAATATCTGAACACGCACTCTAACGCCCTGACAATATGGATGATGACACATGTTGAATTTTATAACAAAATCTAGTACAATAGATAGCAAATGAGCAATGTATCACAATATTGTAGATATTTAAAAAAAAAATATGGAAATAATACAAAAATACAGCACCTGAAAGTTTCATTTTTTTTTTAACTTTCAAAAACGAAATAACTAAGTATACTATTCGATTCCTCACATTTTATTAAAAAAAAGATTTAATAGCAACTATATACATGAACGCAATATTTCACCGACAAAAATGCAATTTTCTTGTTTTGTTCATACTTCAAGATGCGCTCTCAGTGACCTTGACGTCACGTTCACATATATGGCAGTTTGTTAGGGGCGTTTCGCGAGTGAAGTACGACTGTCGGACTTTGACTATCATTTCTGACTTTTGTATTGCTTTAATGCAATGGGTCCCATATAGACATTTGATCCTAAAAACAATCCTGATTGATTGATACCATAAATGAAAATTTATCATCTAGCCTATAGAGGCGTCTTCAAATATTTGTGAGCGCCTTAGCCGCTCCGATAAATCTGATGGCGACTCTATCATGACAATCAGTCAAGTATTTATTTCAATAACATTTATTTTGACAGGTCGGCACAAAACTCTACCCAGCCCACATATTCATAATAGCCTCCAGCAGCGAGCATCTCTACAAACTATACCAGGAGTCCATAAAAAACCAGGAGGACAAACCTATCATCAACATAGAAATGCACCCTGAGATATTCGAGAGGATTCTCCGGTACATGTATACTGGTACTTGTGATGTGGCAGAATTGGGCCCCTGCGGCCTGAAGATAAGGAAGGAGGATCTGAATAGCCTGAAGAAGGAAAAGGACGTCGATATTGAGTTGGATGATCAGAATTTTGTGGGTGAGTTATAGCTGGTCAACCAAATCTTGTCAGTAAAAAAAGGCGCGAAATTTAAATTTTCTATGGGACGATATGCCTTCGCGCCTACATTTTTCAAATTTGCCGCCATTTTCTACTGACAAGATCTGCTTGACCAGCAGAATTTTAATTGGGATTTCTAGTATATCTTGACATTCTAAACGAATATACGAAACCAAAAATATACATATATGAAAGAAAAAGTGTACAATGTCTCCAGTGCCAGGGCTGGGATTGAACCAACGTCTTCTGCATTCGCGGCACCTCCTTGTAAAAAACATGCTTAATCTTGATTTTCGGGGTATTTCCGTTTATTCGCTTTGAATCAATTTAATTTTTTACCAGGGTACCATATTGTATTTGCAATTTGCATTACTGGTCCATAATTTTAACCACGATCACCAGACTTTTGCAATTTTACGCTAGGTATTCATAAACGTTACAATAGTTATTTGTACAACAAGAGATCAAAGTTTGATATTTCTTCGAGTGCTTATTTTGAGTCCCGTGCAAGCGAAAGATTCTATACTATAGAATCTTGAGCGTAGTAAGGGACTCAAAAGCGCACGAGATGTAAATAACTTTGATCTCGTGTAGTTCACAAAACTTTTCACCTCAGCAGTGAGAACATATTAGAGAACCCGAAAAATGTATTACTTCTTCATCACTTACCTCTATTCACTCATGTTTTCTTAAGATATACCAACAATTAAGTTTTCACCTCAGCAGCTCGAACAAGGGTACTGATTAGGGTAAGGGTAGTGATTGCTCACTGTTTTTAAGTAGCAAAGTACCCTTGTTCGAGCTGCTGAGGTGAAAAAAATATTTCAAATTGTTACTTTTTAGGGTTCCGTACCCAAAGGGTAAAAACGGGACCCTGTTACTAAGACTCCGCTGTCCGTCCGTCCGTCCGTCCGTCCGTCCGTCTGTCACCAGGCTGTATCTCACGAACCGTGATAGCTAGACAGTAGAAATTTTCACAGATGATGTATTTCTATTGCCGCTATAACAACAAATACTAAAAACAGAATAAAATAAAGATTTAAGTGGGGCTCCCATACAACAAACGTGATTTTTGACCGAAGTTAAGCAACGTCGGGCGGGGTCAGTACTTGGATGGGTGGCCGTTTTTTTGCTTGTTTTGCTCTATTTTTTGTTGATGGTGCGGAACCCTCCGTGCGCGAGTCCGACTCGCACTTGGCCGGTTTTTATTTACAGATAACGCGTCAGAAATCTCGGCGTTTGAAGTGTACAAGCACCAGGACAACAGGAATAAGAAGAACCGCTCCCGACGCCCTACTGACCGCAGCGCGGTAACCCCCCCTCGCAATTTGTACAGCGACCCTGTACGCCTGGTGCAAGCGGCCGCGAAACGCCTACACGTCATGGGGTTGCACAAGCTGCTTGACAAGTTTTTGTAAGTTACACCAAAAACAGCTATAGGGTATTTGACACTATTTAAAATAAATTATTATATATATATATAATATACACCATGCATAAAATAAAGCACCAGAATATTCATAAAGAAACGTTGACAACTGCTATTTTTAGACACAATCTATATTTTAAAACCGCGGTAGCGTGTCCAGCCAAGTTCAAAGAAAATGGAACTGGCGACGCAGCAACCGTGTGTAATATTACACGAACCATTTCGAGTTACTTTTGACCCCTTCGCAACTTTAAACCTACTTAATAAAACTATAAAGAGTAGGTAATTTGATTGTGACGTCACATGCTAGTGTTTCATATAAATTTCATAGCAGCAAAATCATTTTGATAGTTCGAAAAAATAAACTGATTTGACTAGTAGTCAAACTCCGCGTGAGGCCGAAATTAAAATGCCGATAAGGCAATACAGAGGTGAGAAAACTGATCGTTACAGACCGCGAGTACGAATGAGATGGCTCGCGCAATGATTTACTACTCTGCAACGTGGATTTTAGACCTAAAACTATAGTTCGTTTTTTAGGGTTCCGTACCCAAAGGGCAAAAACGGGACCCTATTACTAAGACTCCGCTGTCCGTCCGTCCGTCTGTCACCAGGCTGTATCTCACGACCCGTGATAGCTAGACAGTTGAAATTTTCACAGATGATGTATTTCTGTTCCCGCTATAACAACAAATACTAAAAACAGAATAAAATAAAGATTAAATGGGGCTCCCATACAACAAACGTGATTTTTGACCGAAGTTAAGCAACGTCGGGCGGGGTCAGTACTTGGATGGGTGACCGTTTTTTTGCTTGTTTTTTTTTGCTTGTTTTGCTCTATTTTTTGTTGATGGTGCGGAACCCTCCGTGCGCGAGTCCGACTCGCACTTGGCCGGTTTTTTTAGCATTAGAAAAAAGGTAAACAATCTTGAACACGGCAAATATGTAACAATTATGAATCTAATACGATCATTTATATTCTTCTGCTTTCATAAGTATAAGTTACTGATTTTTAAAAAGCGTTTTTCAATTAAAAGACATGTCAAGATCGCTAACTTCTTTCTAATGCTAAAAAAATGAACTTTAGTAACTAGCACAAAAGCGCTGCGTCTTGCGCTTTGGAGGGTCATTTGGGGCCTATTGCATAACATTCATACAACTCATAATATAAGCGGACGCCTCTTTTCATTCCCTTTTATTAGAAGACTTCCGCTTGTATTATGAGTTGTAAAATGTTATGCAATAGGCCCCTAGTAGCCTGAACTTGGCGTAAATACACAGGAGCTACTGTGATACCCCTTAGTTCACGGATGCTTAAAGGGTTGTGCTACAACTCTGTTACGTACACATACATAAAATATTAATCATGTTCTTTTAAAATCCTAGCCTAGTCCAATACACTTCATCGTGTGTTTCCTTTTCCAGCTACAGAGACGGTAGAATCTGCCTTCGAGAGAGTGCTACATTGACCAAAAACCCGCCAGTTTGCTGGGACCGAAACAGCCTTGAAGAGTTAGTCGATACGAGTGTTGTCACCAAAGATGGCGCTCTTATACCGGCGCATAAATGTGTACTAGCGGCAAGGCTCGAGTACTTCCACGGCATGTTCATGCACTCCTGGTCCGAGGTTAGTGGATTTAGGCGATAGTCCCCTATTTTAGATTATATTATTCGAATTAAAGCAGGAACTGAAATTCTCTTTTATATGTTAGTGGTACATTTAATGTCTATCGAAAATCTGTCTTAAAATTACACACAAACCTACTCTGTTTAGCCTTCACTTAAACCTTGCCAATTATTTTTGTTACAGAGTAAACTATCGTCAAAAGTGACCTTACCAATCAACCACGGCATCCTTCTGCCAGTCATAGACTTCCTGTACACAGACACGTGTCCCGAAGTAGAAAATTCAGACAGCATCGACTTTATATGCAGTCTGCTCATAGTTGCCGACCAACTTTTCATCACTCGCCTTAGGGAAATGTGCGAAGTGGCCCTTTCAAACCTCATCACCTTAAGGAACTGCGCAGAACTATGCCAATTCGCACACACTTATAACGCTACTCAGCTAAAACAATGCTGCATGGAGTTCATATCGCTAAATATCAGCGGCATACTTGAAAACAAAGCTCTTGAAATGTTAGAAGAGGAATTATTAGAAGACATCTCTAAATACTATTGCAAATTTAACCCTATAATGTCTTCTAGGGTCATTACACCCTTTTTCAATGCGCCAGACGATGAAGTAATCAATGAATTTGCTAAAAACTGCCCGGTTGATTTAACAGTTACTAATGAAGATATTATAAAAGATGACAGCGTAGAAACTAGGAAGAAGAAATCTAAAAAGATTGAATACACTGAGAGTGAGAAAACACGCATGCGGTATGAGTCCGTCAGTTCTGTGACGTCCTTAGATTTATCTAACGATATTTCGGGTGACGTCACTTTATCTTTAAGTAATATATCTATAGAGGCTGAGAAAGCAGCTAAAGGGAAGAAGGATAAATGGATAGAGGTGCCATCATCGCAGCAGAAACAGAAAGTCGTCCAAGCGAGGCTTAAAGCTCTGAGCAGCGCTAAGGACATTCTTAACGAGACTCCAGTAGAATCCTTCACTAAACTCACTAGAAATAGTTCATCAAGTGCCATTAACACTCCTGAGATTCCAACGTCATCGCGCATGTCAGTATCACCAAAAGAGTCCCCAATAGCTGAGATGGCCTGGGGATCGCCAGGGAATCTGGTCATTAACCACATAGGCCCTAAACTCTCGCAAAAGCAAAGGAAAAAGTTAGCCATGGAAGGAAACAATTACTCTCCGCAAAATCTCTCCGTTTACTTGGACGGTAAAGGAGTGGAAAGCCCCCCGGACAAGCCCAAGAATCCGTGGAAGATAGTGGAGGTGCCGGTGGCCAGTACCAGCCATAAGCAGAAGAAGGCTATGGAGTTCAACCAGATCCTGGCTGATCAGAAAAAAATGAAGGATGACTCTTCTAGGATAATGACGAAACCGTTGTTTTTAACTCAGGTAACGTTTCCTATTTATTCACTGTTTATTAGCGTTTAATATGGCAATACTAGTGGTACCACAAATTAAGTGTGAAAACTCGGGTAAATCATTAGCATTACAGTAAAGCATTACCTTACATTACACCAGTAAAATGGAACTAAGTACCACGTAATTTAGCTACTGCGGTATTTAACCCCAATAATACCAACACATATGAAAGAGAACTCATTTTATAATAAATTATCTTTTAAAACGTTATTAAATAAATTATTGAATCGCTACAAAGTTACTATTATAGTACGTTATTAAATCGCGGATTAATAAAGCAATATTATTGTTTTAATTTGTTATAATTTATAAAAATTATAATAAAAATATCATTATTAATTATAACTTCAATCTATAAAAAATACCACACCAAACAGTCTGATTCATTTGCGTGTTACTGTGAGATTACATCAGAACTGAATCTAATTATCCTCAACAAGGGTTCTACTGTGTTAGTATGTATTTTTTATGTTTATATCTCTTGTGTCTTTGTGTTATGATCGTAATTTTTGAAGCGCTTTGAGACAATAAATGTTTAATTGGTATTTTCGCCTACCCTAAGTTTCGATCTATTCTCCTTTAAAATTTAAGTACCGACCACACACCGAACCGTGAAGCAGCGTATACACAAACGCAGCGTATACGTTGCGTTTTTAAGCAATTCTGTCTTCTGTCCCTGGAAAACAAGTTTGAATTTGGAAATTTCTTAAGTTTTTCTGCCTGTTTTATGTGGTGGGTGGGGCAAAGTGGTATGGCCGATCCTTCCTACACTGATTATTTACTTTTATTTCCAGTTGGAAGACAAAGCCATAGAAGAGCTGGAAAGGTTCTACAACATCCATGAACTAGACGATGAGCTCATTACCGTGAGGCGCATCGAGCTGCAAGTGTCGTCGCCGCAATGGATACATACTGCCCCTAAGTGAAGTGTGCTATTTTGTACCTTTTTATTATGTGACTGTACAATATTTTAATTTAATAATAATGGATTGACTATGATGGTTTGGTTTTATTGATCACCTAATAAAAGTAAGGAGGCCGTGAGGGCATATTCTATGACGTAAGGCGGCGTGCCTTTCATAAAATAATTGTTCGCCGTCACAGCCAAAAGTTTTCGAATATGGAATACGCAACAAAATGGTTAAATAGCTGATTTCATAGAGTTTCAATCAAACTCCAGATGTATTGCGGCAATATCTCGGGTCAGGAGCATAAGGAAAAATATGCTCAATTTATCAGCTAGATTCTAAAACAAAAACGATAGGGCAATAAGCCAGGGGTTACAGTTGGATTGCCATTAGTGGGGTAAGTATGTAGTAGCAATAATGTAAAAGGAAAAACATTTTTAATTAAAATCTATATTCACATTAACTAGCACTTATAGCTCTTGAGTGTCCATCAGAAATCACATAAGTTATTAATACTAATTCTTCTTAGGAGGAAAGGCTTTCAGCAACTGGTTCATTTGTCTATGCGTCAGTTTTGTTTCTCCTGGTACCAAAATACCTTTCTTGCCGTGCTCCCTTTGGCTGGACATTCTCTGATTATAATCTTTGTAACATCCCTGGAACTCCGTGATTTCCTTTAAGCACTGTTGCTGGTCGAACTCGTTTTTCTTAAAGCACGCGAACATAACAGCCAACTCTTGCATACAAGCAGCTTCTTTTAACTTATCGCTTTTCCCTGAAACAGTTTTCTTCAGTTCCAATGGCAGAAGCATTTGAAATGGAACTGGTTCTCTTTGGTACCTCCTAGCACTTTTGCCAGTGGGCGCAGTAAAAAGGACAGGACTCAGCCGCATTTTGAGGCAATTTTATTTAATGAGAAGATAAAATACGAATATAAATACACAGCGAAAGAAAATATTAGAAACAGGGGATATTGTAGGTTATGTCTTATGTCACAAAAATTTGACATTGACGTTTATGTTGCGATTATTACGTTCAGAAATAATGAATTGAAACGATTATTTTAATTCAATCGATTAACCTAACGTATAGTTGGTCAAACCAAATTTGTCAGTAAATAAGAACAAAAAAAACTATACTCAGCGTTTCTTTTGGGTGCTGTGGGGTAAGACAAAGACATTCTCTATGTGTATATTATTATTATACTTGGTCAACCAGATCTTGACAGTAGAAAAAGGCGGCAAATTTGAAAAATGTAGGCGCGAAGGGATATCGTCCCATAGAAAATTTGAATTTCGCGCCTTTTTTTACTAACAAGATTTGGTTGACCAGCTATATTATATTATATTGTTTAATACACTAGCAGCTGAAAGCTGATGCGTGTATATCACTGCACTTGTTTTTTTTAACGATTAATGTTAATTTTTTATGTTATGTTATGTTTATGTTATGTTATGTATATGAAATGAGACAGTCTTTAGACAAACTTATAGCAAATAAGGTTGTTAGAAAGGAGGGATACCATTTTTTGTCAGCCTTTCATGAAACGCCACCCCTAGGCCTAGATCAACCATACTTGTTAAGGCCCCAGTACACAATGGGCCATCGCCGGCCACTCCAAGGGACGCATTTATGCGTTACAGGGAGCAAGTGATATTGCTAGCTCAAAGATCTAGTTGACCAAGTATATGTACAATGATAGGTACTTACTAAAGGTAACTAAAGGCCGGGGTCATATTGTGATGGACTGGTAACTACGGAACCCTACACTGAGCATGGCCCGGCATGCTCTTGGCCGGTTTAGGTTTTAATAAACCTAGTTAGTTTATTTTACTGCAAACATTGTTGACTACCTAAACAAAAACAACTGTTCAGTATGCACGTAAATACCAACGATTTAATCTTAATCTAGCAAAATAAATATTAAACTATCAAGCTTTATTGCGGAAGGTAGTAAATTTTGATAAAATAACTTTATTAAATTTATGACGCCCTATAAAGTAATAATTAAATCGAAGACATCGCTTCTCAATTTTATTTTTATTTATCCTGATATATATCTGAAGAAATGTTAACTAGGTACTTACGTCACGTGTCTCGCCAATCCATAACATTCTATACGATGTTCGTCCTCATTGTATAATAAATATTGTATTTCAATTATTTATTAATGTTAAGTAAATAATATACCCCACGATCACTATTGATAAGTAATGCCTTATGTCTTCTTTTGCATTATGTAAGAGATAATAATAATACCTACTGCATAGATAAATAAACTAAACTAAAGATTTTTTATCTTATATTTTAAGATATAGGTATATATATATTAGCGTAGCTTGAGCGTTGCGAGGGTTAGACAAAATTTGCCCCCGAGTGAAACACAAAAATTTTCACCACACCAACCCAAAGCAAATATTAAATGTATGTATCCAAATGAATGTTATTAAATATTTATTATCCAAAATCATCATTTAAAAGTCAATTCTACCAGCAAACGTAAAAATACAACTCAAAATTTGCATTTCATTACTTTGCCTCACATGTGAATAAAATGCAACTTTGCTATCAGTTTTTGAATTGCAAAGTACCTAAGCCTTTCCGAGCTGGTATGGTGAAAAGTATTTTCATGGTAAACGGGTCATTCTACTTTTTCATGACCATTTATCTATATTGCCAGAAAAAAGTATGATAGATATGGGACTTGTCTTGTGTATAAAAATTGTATTCTCCTAAATTGTACCTAAAGCAAATCGTAGGGATTTGTTCACTAGAATTCTTATACATATTGATTAATGTAAAAATATGGTAAAGCAGTGGTAAATGCCGTATTTGAGGATGAGTCTACTCTATGGCTACTGTCTACTAAATGAGGTGATGGTATTGGTAGTGCAGTACGGTTACCATCAGTTTGTCACTGACATAAACGCCGTCGAGAACGTAATTTACTTTCTATACATCCCGTTTGCACTAATATGCGAGTGCGAGCGAGATGTATAGAAAGTAAATTACTTTCTCGACGGCGTTTATGTCAGTGACAAACTGATGGTAACCGTACAGTTGGGCAGGTGTGAGCACTATAGGCAGCCATGCAGTTCTACAGATTCGTCATAATTGCATACTACCTGTTACGACGTGACGAGAGGTAGGTATAATTTGGACTGGTGAACCTAATCTACCTAATCAATCGCTTTAATAATCTAATCCGCTCTATACTTATTCTAAGTCTTTAATGTAAGTACCTATATTACTTTATGACGGATTGTGACTGTGTGGAATTAGGAAACTGTCGCTACGTATCGATTAACTAGTTTCAGTTTGTCGTTTATGTGTGGGTAATACCTACCTAAAATTAATCACATTTTTTTATCAAAGCTTTAGTCGTATCATTTCAATACAAATCGATGATAAATAAACATATAAAAGCCTTTCAAAATTTGAGAAAAGCATAGTCAGTTTGCTGATACCGGCTTTAACGTAAGTATTAAGAAAGTCAAAAAAAAGTCAAAAATATCTTTATTCATGTAGGCCTAGCAACAAGCACTTATGAATCGTAACATACTTATAAATTATCTTAAGCTAATTATCAGAGCAATTTATTGATGTTATTATTCCATAATAATATTGGATTATTATACAAATCAAATTTAACACAAATTTAAGAATTTCACAAAAGGATCGTCAAACATGAAAAAAAAATTGTATAAAAAATACTAGTCTAGAATGTTTCTAGAATAAAATCTAAATGTCAAATAAATAAATAAAAAACACAAAAGAAGTACAAACATCGGAATATTCGGAATATCAATTTCCTCATCATTAATCAAATATACCTAATATATAAATAATCATTTCGAATAACAATTAATCCCACGTTGTTTTATCATTCATGTAGTCTTGTGTGGTATAATACGCTTTAGATATAAGTTTACGCTTTACATAATTCTTAAATTTATTAATAGATAATTCAGTAATATGGTTTGGAAGTTTATTATAAAATCTCACACAATTACCCATGAATGATTTTTTAATTTTATGGAGCCGAGTGAAGGGCACTGCGAGCTTATGTTTATTTCTAGTATTAATATTATGAATTTCACAATTTTTTCTAAAATTTACAATATTTTTATGTACATACAGAATATTCTCATAAATGTATTGACAGTGCACTGTCATTATGTCAA
The DNA here is from genome assembly GCF_948474715.1 of Cydia amplana. Taxonomy (NCBI): domain Eukaryota; kingdom Metazoa; phylum Arthropoda; class Insecta; order Lepidoptera; family Tortricidae; genus Cydia; species Cydia amplana. The sequence continues at coordinate 10,170,919 of NC_086084.1, forward strand.
TTTCCTTAAATTTATCTCTAAGTGAGTCTCTATGGTTCATTTTGTATATTGCTCGAATAGCCCTCTTCTGCAGAACAAAAATGGTATTTATCTCTGAAGCACCACCCCATAGTAAAATACCATATGCCATAATGCTATGGAAGTAACTAAAATATACTAATCGAGCTGTTTTCACATCAGTTAACTGACGGATTTTGCTCACTGCAAAAGCTGCAGAACTCAGTCTATTCGAAAGAGTAGCAATATGGGGACCCCACTGGAGTTTAGAATCTAAAGTTATACCAAGAAAAACTGTACTATCAACTAATTCCAATTCCTCATCCTTCACAATGACACTTGTTTGCACATGCCTAACGTTACTACTAGTGACAAACTTAATACATTTAGTCTTTTTCTCATTTAACAATAAATTATTAACATTGAACCAATTTACTACTTTTGAAATAGCATCGTTTACATCATTGTAAGCTTGTTGCTGTCGTTTGACTTTGAAAATAAGTGAGGTGTCGTCTGCAAACAACACTATATCATGGTGGGTCTTTACAAGGAATGGCAAGTCATTTATGTAGATAAGGAACAGGAAAGGCCCCAATATTGACCCCTGCGGTACACCCATAGAGACCAATGACCCCGGTGATCGCTGTCCACTCACATCGACCCTTTGTATTCTACCATTTAAGTAGGACTTAAGTAAATTCAGTGCCGATCCTCTAACTCCATAATAATGAAGTTTCCTGATTAATGTTTCATGACAAACGCAGTCGAAGGCCTTAGACAAATCACAGAAGATACCTAAAGCATCTCGTGACTCCTCCCAGGCATCGAAAATATGCTTAATTAGCTCAACACCAGCATCGGTTGTTGAGCGACCCCGCGTAAAACCAAACTGCTTATTATGCATTAAATTATTAACGTTAAAATGTCGTACTAATTGAGAAAGAACTAATTTTTCAAAAATCTTGCTAAATGTTGGTAGCACAGATATCGGTCTAAAGTTAGTGGGGTCAGAGCTGCTACCAGATTTAAATAAAGGAGTTACTTTACTATGTTTCATTAAATCAGGAAACTCGCCGCAATCAACACTGTTGTTAAATATAACTACCAAGTCAGGCGCTACAATTTCTACTAAGGATTTGACAGCATGGACAGAGACTCCCCAGAGGTCATTAGTTTTTTTGACATTAATTGATTTAAACGCCTTTATTACATCTGAGGTAGAAACATGTTCAAAATGAAGGTCTCCACAACACTCTGGAGCGTTATGTTTTAATAATGTAACAGCAGATGAGGGTGATGAATTTAAATCCTTAGTTGTGGATACTGGTACCTCGGTGAAAAATTTTTCAAATTCTGTAGCTACTTCTAAATTGGAATCTATAATTTTGTTATCAATATTTAGTTTAAGTTCTTTAATTGTGTGTTTCGAGCGACCAGTCTCCACATTTATTACTTTCCAGGTTGCTTTAATAATGTCGGAACTACTTTTTATTTTCTGACTTAGATAATTTCGCTTAGCTATATGACAATCTACTTTAAACTTCTTCGAATATTCCTTGACATGTTCTTTAAATTCATCACTCTGATTAAACCGCCGTTCCTCATACAAGGCATACAGTTCACGTCTTCGTTGATGTAAGTCCGCAGTAGCCCACTTACTAAAAAATATTCGGTTGCCTTGTATTTACTGAGTATTTGACACTTGTCTAGAACATTAAAAAAATTTAGAATTGGAACTATGATATCTTACCTCCAAAGGACCTTGTGGTCGCGGTCAATCATCCAATCAATCATTCGTGATTCCAGCTCCATCATGAAATACCTGATCGTCCTCTCCGTGATCGCCGCCGTGGCGTCGGCCGACTTCCTGAAGCCCTCGGCCCTCCCCGTCCACGTGCAGGAGCTTGAGGAGGTGATCGCCGCCATCAACAGCCCCAGCACTGACCCCGCCACCGCCGCCGCGTTGGAGCAGATGCTCCTGCAGACCCTCGGCATCTCATCTCTACCCGAGTCTCCCATCTCCGTAGGCCCCGCCATCGTCGAGGAGACTCCCTACTTGGACCCGGTGCCCGTGAAGCCCGAGTACCCCGTGGCCGTGCAGCCCGAGTCCCCTGCTCTCGTACCCGCTCCCATCGTCGACGCCACCCCCGCTGACGTTGCCGCCGCCTCCCCCCTGGTCCAGATCATCCTGAACATCGCCAACTAAGCTCAAAGCAACTACCAGTCAAAAGTTGCGCTTATAAAATGTTCAATTAGCATGAGGGGTAATTTTTAAACTAAGATTAAGATGTAATGAATTGTATTCTAGAAAATGTTTGAACATGAGGTACAATAAATTTATTTCTTAACTTAAATTAACTTTTAATTTGGTCATTCAAGCAAACCAATTTGTAAAAACAAGTGTCATCGAACATTTATGTCTGGATCGGAGCAAATTGCCAGTGACAGACGGATAGACAGACATGCAAAGTGATATACACAAGTGGTCCTGATACAGATGGTCTAAGTTCTTTTTTTTCTTTATGGGTCTTAATGGTAATCAGGGTCAGGGGTTGACGATACAATAGGGCCATTTAGGTTCCGTTTCCCCTTATAATTTCGTCATGTCCGTCCGACAGTTTGTCCGTCCGCGGCTTTTTTAGCTCACTCGCCACTGGCCGTTAGTGCTAGAAATTCTGACAATCTGACATAAGTACCTACCTACGTAGGTATTAGAAATCAATAACGCGAAAATAACGAAATGGTAAAATACCCAGGGCCAGGTGTTCAAAATGATCTTGACGGGACTTTATTGTTAAGAGATTAAGAGCGCGTCAAGGTAATTTTGAACACCTCACCCGCTTAGCAACTTCTGCTGCTGACTGTATTGTATGGTTAGGATGTGCGAGCAATAGGAGTATAATCAATTCAAAACCCAAGTTAATATGAGGGTTCAAAAAAAACTACGAAGCGCTTCGAGAAAAGTTAGGAAGTCTTCGCTTGGCTCGTCTTAGCGGGGCTCTACCGTACCCCAAGATTGTTAAATTCATATATTTTGTATCAAAAACTGACGTACCGTAGCTATATATAATTGGGCCAATATCCAATGATAATAGAAGCAAATAGGTACAATCATCACCTGCATAATATGTTACATAATGAAGGCCGCAAAAATATCTGACACGATCTTATTTGTAAAGCTATAAGAGCGGGTCACATATTTTTGCGGCCTTTGAAGAGTAACTGCAGGAGACTGTACCTATGAGTCTCAAGAGTTACCTACTTAAATAATTATTTTTACAAAACGGAACCTTTATTTATAGGATCACTCGTGCGTCTGTCTGTCTGTCCGTCTTTCACCCTCACAGCCTAGTTTCTCCGAAACTACTGGACCAATTAGTTAAAATTTGGTACACATACCTATGTAAGTTTGTGACCCAAAGACAGGACAAAGGACATGTAACGTAAACAAATGAATTTTAAACGTGGGGGGTAAATGAGAAAATTAAGAAATAAAGTTTTCACCACACCAGCTCGAAAAGGCTTAGGCACTTTGCAATTCAAAAACTGATAGCAAAGTTGCATTTTGTCCACATGTGAGGCAAAGTAATCAAATGCAAAATTTGAGTTGTTTTCTTATGTTGGCTGATAGAATTGACTTTTACATTTTACATGATGTTTCTGAATGACAACATTAATTTTAAATCGATTTGCTTTGATTTTGTTTGATATTTTACAGTTATTATTTTCCTTGTGTTGGTGTGGTGAAAATTTTTGTGTTTTACTCGGTGGCAAATTTTGTTTAACCCTCGTGCCTGGAAACCATTCAACCACCAAAGATTCCATTTTTCGAATTCAATTAAGGAATCTTTCGATTGCTCGGGTGTCAATTAATGCACGAGAGGTTAAACAAAAACTTTGCCCCCTAATAGTAAAACAAATAACTATTTTAAAACTAGTTTTTTGTGTTATTATTGTGTAGTTTATTGTGTTACATAATATGTCAAATAAAAGAACTCATTGCGAGAATCTCAACATTTACAATCGACTCTCAATTTAATTACAGAAACTCTTTCTCACTTATGCATGACTCAGAATTTTCCTTTACTACCCTCGTATTCATAATTAGAAATAAGAGTAAACTGACAGGTTACGGGCGTGTTTGTTTAAATCTTACACTATAAGTACCTACCTATGTATGACTTAAGAGTTATCCGGCCGTAAATATATACTGTTATTTACCTAATCGAAATATATTTTGAAGCTGCTGTCAGTTTAAGAATGACTCACGCTAGACCGGGCCGTGCCTGGGCCGTGGCGTCCGACATGTAATTTTCTATGACGGTTGATCGGTGATCGCGTGGTGCATTCCATAGAAATCGGTCCTTAAAGGATGACTCACGCCAGACCGGGCTGGGGCCAAGCCGCCTTACCTTACTAAAGTAAGGTAATTTTGTTTTTTCTATAGCCTATTTCTTGTCCTACTGCTGAGCAAAGGCCTCCCCATTCTTCCGTTACTCATCACGGTTTGTTGCATGTTCCCGCCAGTCGCTGCAAAAAGCGTCAAGGTCATCCCGCCATCTCTTTTTTGGTCTGCCTCTGCCCCGGCTAATCTGCGGTGTCCATTCGGTAGCTAACTTGGCCCACCGATCCGGGTGCATACGGCAAATGTGTCCTACCCAATTCCACTTAAGCTTAGCGGTCTTAACTCTTAACACCCACATCTACTATACCAGTTCTGGAGCGCAGTTCGGTGTTCCTAACCCGGTTATGCGAACTCCTAGTATGCTGCGCTGCGCTCCATTGCTCGCTGGCAAATCTAGAGTCGGGACTTCTGGGCTTCCGTTAATGACCAAGTTTGGTCGCCGTAGGTTAGGATAGGCAGAATACACATGTCGACGAGTTTGCGTTTTAGTGCTAGTGGTAGGTTGCCCTTCATTAACGCCTTCATGGACCAGAAGCTTTTCCAGGCGTTTTCGATGCGTGTACCGATTTCTTTAGACTGCCTGTTATCGAAGGATGCTATAAAGTAGGTAATATTGCGATGAAAAACATCTGAGCTTTGAAATAGAGTTTATTTATATTAATTCATTATTTTCATTCATAAATGTCATATAAACTTATTTTAGTTTAAAGTTTAAACACGGGGAGCGCTGACCACCTGGGGGATGATATTAGCGGGCACCTCGACCGAGGACAGGGAGCCGCTCGCGCCGAAGATGAAGTTCAGCATCACGTTGATGATCTGGCTGCCTTCAGCGGCCTCGGCTTCAGGTGCTGGGACCTCGACGACCTCGGCGGGCGTAGCCGCAACTTCCACGGGGGTAGGATTAGGCACTACCTCAGCGGGGGAAGGCTCAGGAAGAACAACAGGCGCAGGCACTACCTCAGCGGGAGCAGGCTCAGGGAGTACGACAGGCTCAGGCACAACAGGCGCAGGCACTACCTCAGCGGGGGCAGGCGCAGGAAGCACAACAGGCTCAGGAACTACCTCAGCTGGGGCAGGGGCAGGCAGCACAACAGGCTCAGGAATGGGGTTTGCCTCAACGGGCGCTGGCACGGGCATGGGGTTGACAGAGACAATGTCAATGGGGTTGATCTCTGGGTGCTCCACCACAACGGGTGCTGGCGCGGGGTTGACAGAGATAATGTCAATGGGGTTAATCTCGGGCTGGTCCACGACGATCACAGGCGTGGGGAGTAGAGCCTCATCCACAACTAAGACAGGCTCGGCTTCAATAACAGGCTCGTTGACAGTCCCGGGGGCCACGGCTTCGTTGTTGATCATGTTGACGATGATTTCGACGAGGGGGATGTTGAGGACGCTGCCAGACACGCCGCTGGCGCCGATCTCCATGGTCTGGGAAGAAGTGGGAGCGCCGTGAGCGAAGGCCGCGAGGGCCACAACAGTCAGAAGGAGTTTCATGGTTTCTGATTATTTCTGAAATTAAAAAAAAAATTAAAGCACTACAAACTATGTATTGAGAAAAAATGGAACTAGTGCTATAAAGTGAAAGAAAATAATTAAGGCAATGAAACGAATGCATGCCCATTTTATCCTTAAAACGGGTTATGTTTTAGATTAGACATGATTCATATGAATCTACCTTTAAGTCACATACCTAATAAACTCTATTTACATCAATTTAAATCTTAGATCTGCAGAGGGAATATATAGGTAGGTATATAGGTAGTCGGATTTGTTTTGTAAATATTATATTGAAAGCACAATGGTGAACCATTAGGAATTGGTATAGGTACTTTATGTGCATAAGTTATTACTTAAGTTTAACTAAATACATATTAGAAAGCACACTAAAATGTAATTGCAAATGTATGTAATTAATAAAATTTGATTAAAATAACTCACCTGTCGTGTGCTCCAACAAAGAAGCATATGCCCACATTGTCCATAAAATAGACTTATATATTTAGATTAATTACATGACACACTGAAAATAAAATGTCACAAGTAACATTGACGTTTGTAGGCACATATGGCATTATTCTCTAAAGTATTTTTTATCTTGGATTTTCATAAATATACATAATCTCACTGTTTAGTTCTGGATTAATTAATCGGTTTCTCAATAATCTTGTTTATTTTATATGTACCTATTTATATTGACTATAGCGTAGTAGGTAGGTATCTATAGTTTTTAAGCGACAGTATTTTGCTTGCGGTTTTGCTTGAGCACCTAAAAAACCTACGAGCTTTAGAAACAAAAAACTATTAAGGTTGCTAAAAAAATAACATTCTCACTGAAAATTTTTTGTATGTTAACAGGGGCAGGGACAGTGACATTCAGTGACTGAAGATGACTAACAGAAATCTACCAAAACTTTAGTTCCAGTGTCCTTGTACCCAATGCCGTCTTTACCATAAGGGCACACGGGGCCCGTGCCCAGGGCCCCCATCGTCAGGGGGCCCCGAAGGACAATAAATTTCTCTCATATTTATATCCTCAAAACATTTTTGTCAGCCACGGATACAGTGATAAACTTAGTCAACAACATTGACATATTTGACAAAAATAGGAAACATGTAGTTCCACGTTTTCTTGTTGGGTTGTACTATTATGTTAATAATATATTTCAGTTCGCATTCTAATTTAGTAAACTACACCATCTAGCGATCACCCATGCAAACTACTCCGATTCTAAAGTCAAGTTGCACAGTCTAAACAAGGCCTAAAAAAAAGTTGTTGGCATTGTCTATGGTTGGGAATCCCCGGATGATATACGTGTATTAAACTTTCAGTCTGACAGAAGTTGGGAAGTCAATGATTTAGTTTCGTTTAATATACATTGTGTAAGATAATAGAAGTTTTGATTTGTTCGTATAAACAGTATTTCATTATGTCGAAAAGAACATATTTAAGTGGAGCACAAAAAAGAAAAAAAGTTATAACTCAAAAAGAAGTATTGGAGAAACTTCCTAAGCTTACTTCATTTTTTACGGTTGAAGAAACAAGTAAGCTGAGAGACTCTTCATCCTCATCACCTCAAGATAAAAATACCCCTGAATATCAACTGGAAAAAGAGGTTACGCTTACGTGTGACGAAGATGACAAGCACATATCAATATCAGATGCTGAACCCTCGACTTCAAGCAACTGTGAGTTAATAACTGCAAGCATGGAGGATGTATCTGTATCTCCTGACCTTAGTGACCCTGGTACGTACTGTGACGATATTTTAACGGAAGAAGTCCGTGATATTTGGATACGAAAAGGGCCAGAGTTTTTCCAAAATAAAAATTGTGATTTTTCTGAAACTTCTGCAAGTTTTGCAGATTCAAGTGGTAAAACAAAAACTAGATGCTTGACTAAAAATATTTTTACCCGTAAATTGACGAATGGCGAGTCTTTAGAAAGAAAATGGCTCCTTTATTCGCCTTCAAAAAAATCTGTATACTGTTTTTGTTGCCGTCTATTTAATACCACTGCTGGTACTGGAACTGGACAAAACTTGAGTTCTCCAAATGGATATAAAGATTGGAAGCATATAAGTAACTTATTGATGGAGCATGAGAACAGTTTACAGCACAGGCAATTTATGATGAATTATGTTGCAAGAGTGAAAACTACTGGACGAATTGATAGTGAGTTGCTATCCCAATACAATACAGAAATTAACTATTGGAAGAATGTGCTTAGAAGGATTGTTGCAGTGGTGAAATTTTTATCTTCAAGAGGTCTTGCATTTCGTGGTGATAATGAGATATTGGGATCGCAAAATAATGGCAATTATTTAGGATGCTTAGAATTGATTAGCGAATTTGACCCATTTCTTGCTGATCACATACAAAACTACGGAAATCGTGGAAAGGGGAGCAAATCATATTTATCTGCAAATATTTGTAATGAATTTATTAATTTAATGGGACAGCGAGTTTTAATGACAATTGTAAAAGAACTTAAATCAGCAAAATACTACTCTATTAGCGTGGATTCTACGCCAGATCTGTCTCACGTTGACCAACTCACTTTCATCGTTAGGTACGTAAAAGACGGAGAGCCTATTGAGAGATTTATGCAATTTTTCCCTATAAATGAACATAGTGGGCAATATATAGCAGATACTATTTTAAACTTCTTTGAAAGCCTTGATATTCCTATAAAAGATTGTCGCGGGCAGAGCTATGACAATGCGTCAAATATGTCTGGAAAATACTCCGGTGTACAGTCAAGAATAAAAGAAGTTTGCGAATTTGCAATATACGCTCCATGTGCGGCACATTCGCTAAATTTAGTGGGTGTTCAGGCTGTTGAGTGTGTTACTGAAGCAGTAGCATTCTTTCAATTTGTGCAAACATTGTACAATTTTTTCTCAGCTTCGACCAAACGATGGAAAATTTTGACAGAGCATTTAGGTGCAAATAGAGTCCTGCAGTCTCTTTCGGAAACTAGGTGGTCTGCACGTGCCAATGCCATTAATGCTTTGAAACATGGTTATTTAAATATTTCTGAAGCATTGTCCTCAATCGCAAGTGACAGAAATCAACCAGGAGACACGAGAAACGAAGCCCAAAGCCTAGCAAAAAAAATGGATAAATTTGAGATTCTTCTTCTAACGGAAATTTGAAATGATCTTTTAGGAATTATGAATAAAACGAGTCTAAGTTTACAGAATAGCACTATAACCATGGACGTTGTAACAAAACTTTACGAATCGTTGATCAGTTATGTCAATGACGCACGCAATAATTTTGATCAGTATGAAACGGCTGCTAAAGAAAAAAACCCTGACGCTGACTACAAAGATAAATTTGAAAGAATAAGAATTCGCAGCACACGAATCACTTTTTTTGAAGGATCATCAGAGACTACACAGTTGAGAGGCAAGGAAAAGTTTCGTGTAGATACTTTCATTCCCATTATTGACACGTTAATAACACATTTAAAAATACGTTCGGCAGCATACCAAGAAATCGGTAATCGATTTAGTTTTCTTTGTCAGTTGACAAAAATCGAATCTGGCGAGTTGACCAAAAAATGCAAAGAATTTGCAGAATTTTATCATGAAGATATTAATGCATATGAGTTCAAAACAGAATGTTTTCATTTAAGTCAATATTTAAAAAACACAGCAATGCAATCAGCGGATTTAAATATCTCTACCTTACATAAACTAATAAAGTCAGATAAATTAGAAGAAACTTTTCCCAACGTTGAAATTGCTGCAAGAATGTTCCTTTGCCTAATGGTTACCAATTGCAGTGGAGAGCGGTCATTTTCGCGGCTTAAGAGAATAAAAAATGAATTGCGAACAACAATGTTACAAGAACGACTAACTAACTTGTCAATTATGTGCATAGAAAATGACATCCTTCAAAAAATGGACTTTGAGGGTATAATAGAAGATTTTGCTCAACAGAAATCGCGAAGGACACCATTATCGCAAGCGTACCATCAAAAAGAATAGTGCAGCAGCCTACTAATATTATTAATGACACATTATATTGTATATTTGATTACCAATAATACGAGGGGTGTTCAAAATATTCTCGGTATGAGAATGAAAACAAACAAGTACGAAAAGTTTGATATTTTTATTTTTCAATATACTCCCCCCCTATGTTCATACACTTAAAAGATCGATCAATTATTTTTTTTAATCCCTCGTAAAAATATTTTTTATCTTTCGTGTAAAAATGCTCCTCCACTGCCGCCTTCAATGCTTCATCGTCAGAAAATTTATTTCCACGCAGATCCTTTTTAAGATTGGGGAGCAAAAAGAAGTCGCTGGGGGCTAAGTCCGGACTATACGGTGGGTGAGTAACAGTTTTAAACCCACATTCAACAATAGCTGCCTTGGCAATATGAGCAGTATGGACGGGGGCGTTGTCATGCAGAAGCAGAATACCTTTGGTTAACTTTCCTCGCCTCTTTTCTTTAATTACATCCTTTAATTGACGTAGAATGTTAGCGTAGTACTGTCCTGTGATATTTACACCTTTTTCTTTATAATCGATTAGTAATACTCCTTCACAATCCCAAAATATCGTGGCCATGACCTTGCCAGCTGAAGGGATGACCTTGAACTTCTTGGGATGAGCTGAACCCTTAATGTGCCACTGCATGGACTCTTGTTTACTCTCTGGGTCATAATGATAAACCCAGGTTTCATCTCCAGTAACTATTCTTTGCAGCACCTCATCAGGATTTTCACCGCACAGGTCAATAAAATCGGAACAACAAGCTACACGCATGTCTTTTTGAAGCCGAGTCAGCATTCGCGGAACCCATCTTGCACTTACTTTTGACATATTAAGATGGTCATGTATAATATCATGTACGGTACCAATAGAGAGATTGGTTACTTGTGCTATAGATTTTACCTTCACTCGACCATCTTCCAATATAAGTTTTTCCACTTTATCAATATTTTCTTGTGAAGTAGCTACTACAGGCCGGCCAGGTCTAGGGTCATCTTCAATACTCTCCCTTCCGCGTTTAAACTCGCTTGACCACTTTTGAATGGTAGATAAAGAAGGAGCAGACTCACGGTAAACACAATCCATTTCCTCTTTTATGGTTTTTTGATTTTTACCCTGTTTTGTCAAGAATTTTATCACGCATCGATGTTCTAATTTAGTTAACATTGTCAATTCGCACATGATGTTCATGTTTGTTCAGCAATTGCAGAAAAACAAAAGACCATCTCGGTTCGAATTATACTTTTTTTTAATGTCAATGAATAAACCTTAGCGGCCAGTAACGAAAGAAATTTTAGAAGAGGTCGTAAGATATCAATACCGAGAATATTTTGAACGCCCCTCGTAAATATTAAATCATAGTAGAAAAAAGTTAATATAATTAGTTTTCTTTACTTTCCAAAGGGGCCCCAAATTTATGTGTGCCCAGGGGCCCCAGCATAGTTAAAGACGGCCCTGCTTGTACCTACTATTAGGAACTGACAAAGGGAGTCCACAAGAGCTTGCTTACAGGGAGCAGCTCGCGACAAGCTGCCCTGCACGTGCCTGCGTTTGTGAAAACTATAAGTCTACCACTTATTCCAGGCGGTTAGTAAAGAAAAAGAAGAGTACCTAGTAATAATTATTACTTAAACTAGCGACCCGCCCTGGCTTCGCACGGGTGGGCAAATTATACATAAGCCTTAAATCTATTAAAAAAACCGCATCAAAATCCGTTGCGTAGTTTTAAAGATCTAAGCATACATAGGGACAGACAGCGGAGCGACTTTGTTTTATACTAAAGCCTTTATCAATAAGACATGTCGGCTCTGTTGGGTTGGGCCTCTATAATACAGAATTTCAACGAGTATTACTAAACAACGACATCAAAAAACTGTACACGATTTGCGCAGTTTTAGACAGGGGTTCCGCCAATATTGACTGAAAAACCCCAATATCCGTTACTGCATAATCCCTATCTTGAAATAGTTGCGCCCTCTTGTCTCGAGTCCGGACACATTCCATTAGGAAGTGATGTACATCCTCGACAGAGTCGCAGATATCGCAGTTGGGCGACTCTGCTTTCCTCATCTGGCGGTCTAGCATGAGTTGCGTTCTCGCGCGCGACTCCATACATCTGGCGCGACTTCAAGTATGGACTCGCGCGCGAGAACGCAAGTTGTGCTAGACCGACAGATGAGCGAACATATTTAATGGAATGTGACCAGACCGAAGCCTGTGAGCACGTACAATTTTCGCCCGGTCTAAGTCAGCCACTTCCCACCAAGGTATCCGAGGAGGCTCACATAGTTTAATCTTGTGTACAAACAGTCAAACATACATTTCTAATAACATATTAATATGACGTAGTAAATTAGTAATATGAATTATCTTTAGCCATACCTAAATATTTCTAAGTCGCGTGTATCCTATAAATATAGCATCATTTACTGACATATTTCCTACACATTGTCTGTACAGGCGGCCTAGCCACGGTGACGATCGTTTGCGCTTCGCCATCGAATCGCTTTGTGTCTCTCTATCACTCTTCCATATTAGTGCGACAGTGACAGTTGCGTTTCGATCGCTACGGTGCGTAAGCGATTGGCACGTTGGCGATGCGGCCAGCGCGGCGGCGGTGCGCATTCTAATAGCTGGTTTAAACTCTCGCGCGAGCCACGAGACGAGCCGCGAGCCGCGCCACGAGACGAGAGTAAGCGGTGGGCTCGCGGCTCGTCTCGTGGCTCGCAAGCTCGTCGAGCTAATATAATTTAAACACTAACGGCACGGCATAAGGTTTATAACCGAATGACAAGCCGAACGCGAGTGTAAACGGTGGACTCGCGTCTCGTGGCGCGGCTCGTCTCGTGGCTCGCGCGAGAGTTTAAATCGGCTATAAGCGCGAGATACCTACTTTTATAGATACCATAGCTTATCCTTTTGTCAGACGTCCCTGTGATTCTTTATTATTGCTCTTATGTACAGTCACCACACCGGATTGTGACCCCATTTAGGGTCCTAGCTAAATTGCTTGTTCCAATATTACTTACGCTATGGAATCGGAGCGTGACTGTACCTATCATTTTAACGTAATATTTTCCTGTACTTTCTTGGAACGGTAAAAGCCGTTGGTTGCGTCTTCGGGATTTTTTCTATCGAGCGAAAGTTGTTTAATCAGGTTTCGAATCGATGAAGTTAATACTTACTAGAAAAAGGCCTCAATATGTTTTGGCAACAGTACTATAAGCGCTACGATTTTTCAAAAACTGCTGGCTGAAGAAGGCACCTGAGAGAGCTTATAAGATCTTTCAGGGGGCCTAATAAGAGAGCACAGAGGGCAGCGCTGTATATAGGCAAAGAGAATTCTTGTCTCTGATATAGGTAAGTAATATGCTCTACCGCACCATTTGTGTCGAAATTAGGCGGTTGTTACATTGAGAATATTGAGATAAAATAATATGAAACTGACTTTCCCCGCATTCCCCATTTGACCCGCCAGTTCACATCCGCATCCGGTAATTCATATTCATTTCCATTGATGATCAATGAGGCTGACGTAAGCAAGACCCGAGTGACTTTACTAGCTAGGAATAGTCTCGGAGGGCGGGCGGAGGTTATCGCTGTAGCTGATCTGACTGATGCTCCGTAATGTATTAATTATCATAACTGCATTACTTTATGTATTTGACAGCATTTTTACTGTGTGACGATAATATTTTCTTCATAGGTATTTTTATATACTTGAGAATGATTAAAATATTACCCAATATCTATTATCGATGTTAAGCAATAAATTGTTATCTATCTAGGTATGTAGATATCCCACAAGCTACTAAGATACAACGAACAGTAACTTTGCATCAACTTTTACGTGACAAAGTTCCACAATAAGTTCTTGTATTTTATTATTTCAGCAGCTCATTTTGAAAAATATCCAGAGTAATAAATAGGTACCTACTACCTTGATATCTAATATGGAGGTCGAAACATAGTAATTAATTTCACGTAAAATGTAAGTAAAAAAAAACAACGGGTTGCACTCCGGGAGTGCCGACAGAAGTGAAAACTTAATGACTAGTCCAAAATGTCTGCAGCGCTATGTATAATTGACCCATCCTCCTTTCTATTGAAAAACTTTAGTTCCGAAATTGCTGGTCAGTGAGCTTGTTTAAAAGTCGAAATTCATTGTTTAAAATTATTGTAGTTAGAAATTGTAGTTACCTTGCAGACCTCGCATCTAAATATATTTGGTCATGGTATTTTGAGCTTTATTCACCAGTACTCGAGTTCACTTTTCTTAGCGATTTTATCAAGATGTAGTTTTATTGAATTATATTTGAGTGATCTATAAAGTTAGAATGTAACTGTGAGATCCTCGTATTTCAGCCCGTACAAGATTAGAACCTTTTTCATGTAATGTCATTGAGTTTTTCTTTATTGATTTAAATGACATCTAAATGAGTGGCCATCTAAATCTTACGGTCACGTGATCGCCTTACGCTGTCTCGAGTTTATCATTTTTCCCCCACCTCAAAAAGTGCCCAGCGCCGCTAAAGAAGTTTTCGCTTCAAAAATGTCTAGAGTCTGTTTGTCATGTCATGTCAACCCTCCGTAAAATATAGGTAAATCCATAAGAGCTGGCGCGAGATTTGTACTGAACACTGTCGACATTAGAATATCCGCGCCAGCTTTCGTGAAACGATATCTCATAAACGCTGAATAGGTATGCGAGGAAATGTAGATAGGAGTCCGTAGGAAATAACAAAAGAATATAAATATCTCTGTCACTGATTTTAATTAAGCTAATCCGAAGTTATGCGTCTAATAAATAACCTAAACCTGACAGTAGATGTCAAAGCGAACAAATCCTCTTAAAATCCAGTATTGTTCAGTTTCATCATTTAGTTGAGGTCGATGGGGATGTTGACGACGGGTATGGGGATGATGGGGCTGCCGATCTGAATGGATTCTGCCTCGGGCGTGGGCGCGGGGAGCACGTCCACCACCTGCACGGGCTCGGGGGCGGAGTCCACGACCACCACGGGGGTGGGCACGACGGTCTCCTCGTTCACGGCCTCCTCGACGACCTGCACGGGCTGGACGTCAATGACGGGGGTCTCGACGGGAGCGGGGGCCACGGGCGCGGCGCCAGAGCTGGCCTGGTTGATGTTCAGGATGATCTGAACTAAGGGAGCGGCGGCATCAGCGGCGGCGGCGGGAGTGGGGTTGATGATAGGAGCGGGCACGAGAGCGGGGGATTCAGGCTGCACGGCGCTCACGGCACCGCCATCAGGAAGAGGGAAGTCGATGACAGGGAGCTCGACTTGGACCGGAGACGGCTCTTCAACGAAGATGGGCTCAGGCTGGGGGAAGAATTCAGCCATCAGATCAGCCAGTTGCTGTTCGAGCAGCGCGGCGGTGGCGGGGTCGGTGCTGGGGCTCTGAATGGCGGCGACGATGGCTTCCAGCTCGGCCATGTTGGAGTCCAAGGGCTTTTGGAGCCCAGCGCAGGCTACAGCCACGACGGCAGCGAATACGATGGCGAATTTCATCTTGATTCTGGAAAGAAATCTTTTTGTAATTAATCAGTTCACTAAAAACAAGTCGTAAGTAAGTGAAAAGAATAATGTGCAAAAAAAATGTAAAAATAGTGTGCTAGAACAAAAAAGTGTTACTTTGATCCCTCCTAGCAGGGGGGAAAAGTGCCACTTTGATCCCTCCTAGCAGGGAAGAAAAAGCTCTTTTCTGAATTCTCTGGTGTGAAAAAACAATTTATTGCAATAAGGCGAGATACTTACAGCTCAATTTTGATCAATTGATGCCGGTTTGTCACCGTCTGTCACAATTTATATGTTTCTTGCCAAATTAGTTTACAATCGCAACTGATAAATAAATTGAATTTATTACTATTTTTATTAACTAAAATTAAACTTTTATTGCAGATGCATGAATATGTTTATGTATGTTTGAGTAGATTTGGTATTCTTAAAACCTAGCCCTATAAGCCCCGGCGTACTTTAATAAATACAAATAAATAAATCCTTCGTCCGTCCGGCTTCTTGTTCCGAAAAAGTTTAATTATAGTAACTAGTACCTCCCTACCGCTACCTTATTGTCGAATACTTTTCTCTCATTCATCACGGTTGCGTCCTCAGCTATTAGACACCTACTGCTTCGGAGGCCAGAGTCCTGTATTTCATACCTTGAATATTTTGGTTGAAAGCGTAGTTATTAGCTTGTGAGCTCCTTACCCCAAGGGAGGAAAAGCCGTCGCCAGAGACGTACTTACCCGTTGCCGTTGCACTGTGCAGCAGGTACACAGAGTAAGTGTAAAGGATGACTCACGCTAGACCGGGCCGTGCCCGGGCCGAGGCATCCGACAAGTCATTTTCTATGACCGCTGATCGGTGATCACGTGGTGCTTTCCATAGAAAACGAAGCGCAGGAAGCTCCGGCCCGGCCTAGCGTGAGTCATGCTTAAGGCCTGAGTAGACGCTCGAAGCGGAGCGTTCGGCGGGGCGTGCAGTGTGGCGTCGGGCTCACAAGTGATTTGAGCAGCGTGCACTAAGGCCGCTGCTATACGTTTGCATTTTTTTGACATGCACGCCGCACGCCCCGCCCCGCTGCACGCCCAACATGAGCGTCCACTCAGGCCTTACACGGTCTCCTCGCATAGGTTGACGCCTGCCGACGCGCCGACGGCTCTTTCGCTCTTATTGTGCAGACATAAAGGTATTTTATCGGCTTTTGCCGATTCTGCACGGAGATCCTTACAGGTGAGGTTGGCTTGGGCCCAAAGATGGTGTTACCTATACCTACGACCAACCAAGCCCTACACTTCAACATACCTTTTTACTTTACATTCTAAGTTTTGCTACCTGAGTAGAAACTTCGTAATTGAGTTTTCAGTGATGTACCTATATGTACGAAAATTTTTATTGACACTTGTTAATCTAAATCCTCGTAATTCGGCAATAAATTGATTTGATAAGGCGGGTATCTTTATGACTTGCGATACCTAATCAATTCTACCAATTATCAATCGCCTTAAATACAAAATGTCGAAAGACACAATCACTTTTATCTAGATGCGTTGGTAGGTAGGTTGGTACTCATCCATACTATATTAGGCTTTAAGTCAGTTGCATATCATCAATCGTCTTGTTCGGGTGTAGGTACCTAGTCTACATCAGCCTAAATCAGGTACCTATAGGTATTGGCACTCGACGCGGCTTGACTTGTTGTATGGTGCCGACACCCGCCTAATAACAAATAATGTTTAATCTCCCTTAAATCAGGAGGATGCAGACAGAAGAAACAGCTTTTCGTGTGGTGCTGGGCTGGGTGCTGCCAGCACCGTGCTGGGTGCTGGAAAGCAACGGAGTGGCTCCATATAGGGCAAAACATCTCGGATCTCCGAGAGAACTCCCCGAGCTCCTACCTACTCAACATCAAAGGTTTAATAGGACTTATTGAGCTGGTTGGATTAGCCTATCCCCTCACGCAAAATAGACGCTAGCTGTCGAGTTGCGGAAATCTAGGTAGGTAGGTACCCCTATTCTAATAGGTACCAATATAGGTATATCAAGAGGATAGTGGACACCACTAAACTTTTTGAGAAAATGAGGTAAAATAAAAAACTTACAGTTACAATAGGTAATTCATTCTAAAAAGCAAGCAGTTCAGGGGTTGCGGATTGAAAAACTCAAATGTAAAATCCAAGTCCATATTTTAATATCCGACGACACCCATTGCAATTTTTTTTTCGAATGCTCTTTTCCTTTTAAGGCGATGTTCCTCCATTATTTATTTATTTATACAAGGAATTCCAACAGCTATGAATGATACATTAGACTTTTTAGATAGCATTACAGAGCCAATTATAGGAAGTCGCAAATAGAAATTACGATGATGATCATGTTGAAATATCATTATACTAGCTGTTGCCCGCGACTTCGTACGCGTGGATTTGTATATTGGTGGTTATAAATTCTACATTAGCTTAGAACATTACGCAGCAAAAGATAGCAGTAGGAACGGTTAATCATTTGTTAATTATTATACAACGCATGAGATTTGTCTTTCACAACCTGGCTACGAAGTTTCAAGCCCCTAACTGAATAAAATTGTTCTCTATAATCTCGATATAATCTCTCTCAACCCCCAGAAGATTTTCAAGTCCACTATTTAATAAAACCTACTACCTAACTACCTATTTACGAAGTTTGAAGTTCCTAGCTTTAAATAAAATTTGAACTCTCTACCAACTCTCAACCCCTGTTTAAACTTTTAGGGGATGAATTTTTAAAAACGCTGAAATTACTTTTCTGGTATTGTAATAATATGCCTTTATACAACGATTCAAGTCCCGCACTCCAATAAATATTTGGGTTCCATACAAATTTTCGACCCCCTTCACCACCTTGGGGGATGAATTATCAGACTCTGAAATTAGTTTTCTTTTCTCTTAATAAAATACCTTTTTACGAAGCTTCAAGTTCCTAGCTTTAAATAAAATTATAACCTATACAATCTTTCAACCCCTTTTTAACCCTGTTATGGGATGAATTTTGAAAAACTCTGAAATAAGTTTTCTTCTGTTCTAATACTATGGCTTTATACAAGGATTTAAATCTCGCACTCTTAAAAATATTTGATCTCCATACAAACTTTCAACCCCTTTTTCACCTCCTCGGGGGATGAATTTTTAAAAACGCTGAATAAGTTTTTTGTTTTTTAATAAAATACCTTTTTACGAAGTTTCAAGTTCCTAGCTTTAAATAAAATTTGAACCCTATAGAAACTTTCAACCCCTTTTGGACCCTTATAGGGTATGAATTTTTAAAAACGCTGAAATTACTTTTCTCGTATTCTAATAATATGTCATTATACAAAGATTCAAGTCCCGTACTTACAAAAAATATTGACCTCCATACAAATTTTCAACCCCTTTTTCACCACCTTAAATATTGAATTTTGAAAAACGCTAACATTAGTTTTCTTCTCTTATAATGAAATATCTTTTTACGAAGTTACAAATTCGTAGCTTAAAATAAAATTTAAGCCCTATACAATCTTTCAACCCCTTTTTAACCCTTTTAAGGGATGAATTTTTGAACACGCTGAAATTACTTTTCTTGAGAATTAATAATATGGCTTTATACAAAGATTCAAGACCCGCACTCTAAAAAATATTTGATTTCCGTACAAACTTTCAACCCCTTTTTCACCACCTCGGGGGATGAATTTTTAAAAACACTGAAATTTGTTTTGTTGTTTTTTAATTTAATACCTTTTTGCGAAGTTTCAAGGTCCTAGCTTAAAATAAATTTTGCACCCCAAGACAATGTTTCATCCCCTTTTTTACCCTCTTAGGGGTTGAATTTCCTAAAACATCGCAATTCCTTTTTTTGCAATCGGCTATTATGCATTTCTAAAAAGTTTCAAAGCATTTGTAATGGATTCAAACTTTCAACCCCTTTTTAACCCTGTTAGGGGATGAATTTTTAAAAACGCTGAAATTACTTTTCCTGTCTTATAATAATATACCCATATACAAAGTTTAAAGCCACACACTCACAAAAATATTTGATCTCCATACAAACTTTCAACCCCTTTTTCACCACCTTGGGGGATGAATTTTCGAAAATTCTGAAATTAGTTTTCTTATTTTTTAATATAATACATTTTTACAAAGTTTCAAATTCCTAGCTTAAAATAAATCTTGAACCCCATACAACCTTTCATCCCCTTTTTAACCCTTTTAAGGGATGAATTTTTAAAAACGCTGAAATTACTTTTCTTGAGTTTTAATAATATGGCTTTATACAAAGACTCAAGTCCCGCACTCTCAATAATATTTGATCTCCGTACAAACTTTCAACCCCTTTTTCACCACCTCGGGGGATGAATTTTTAAAAACGCTGAAATTAGTTTTCTTGTTTTTTAATTTAATACCTTTTTGCAAAGTTTCAAGGTCCTAGCTTAAAATAAATTTTGCACCCCAAGACAAAGTTTCATCCCCTTTTTTACCCCCTTAGGGGTTGAATTTCCTAAAACGTCGTAATTACTTTTTTTTGTAATCGGCTATTATGCCTTTCTAAGAAGTTTCAAAGCATTTGTAATGGATTCAAACTTTCAACCCCTTTTTAACCCTGTTAGGGGATGAATTTTCAAAAACGCTGAAATTACTTTTCCTGTCTTATAATAATATACCCATATACAGAGTTTCAAGTCCCACACTCACAAAAATATTTGATCTCCATACAAACTTTCAACCCCTTTTTCACCACCTTGGGGGATGAATTTTCAAAAACGCTGAAATTAGTTTTCTTGTTTTTTAATATAATACATTTTCACAAAGTTTCAAATTCCTAGCTTAAACTAAAACTTGAACCCCATACAACCTTTCATCCCCTTTTAACCCCCTTAGGGGTTGAATTTTTCAAAATCGCTTCTTATCTCTTGTACACTTTACAAATGCAACCTAGTGTGCAAATTTCAACTTTCTAGCTTTTGTAGTTTCGGCTCTGCGTTGATGAATCAGTCAGTCAGTCAGTCAGTCAGTCAGTCAGTCAGGACACTTGCATTTATATATATAGATTAAGACTTATTGTCATAATATAGTGCAATTCCTATTCAGGAAATTGATTGTTTAATTCAAATTTCTTACTGACATGCAAGCTGTTCAGCCAGCCTATTATGGATAGCTTTATCCGTCTTTATCCACGTGATAAAATAACTGTCACTGTTTAACACCGTGGGAAAGAAAGTGACGGACACCGTTTTATCACGCTGTCACGTAGACAAGAACGACCATCATATCCGTACAGTACGTGTCATGCGTGTGCCTATTACCTGTGATTAAATTAATGACTGCTAAATACTAGTACAAGTAGGTACCCCCTTATTGTTACGCGAATAGTTACCTAATGAAATTACGCCATTGAGGTGAATTTGACGGTAGGTAATATCAACTCTACACACACACATTGTATAGCCTCACCAGTTAAAAGCAGGGATCGGATACCGGTATTTTTTGTATGGGAACGGAAACGGTATTTTTTCGTTCTTTGCTAATTACTTCATTTCTAATTGGGCGATCTAATAATATGAAGTCGTAACCTAAAAACACAACCGAGTCCTACATTTCGAGTATAAATGAATTCGAAAAATATGGTTATTTCTAAGTTTTTGCAAAAAACCGGTTCCGATCCCTGGTTAAAAGTATTGAAGAATACAAAGCTAAGAAAATGAACTCGTTTCTCTTCAGAGAAAATCAAATTTCGTTATCTGCCTCTCTGTCGCTCTTGCGTATTTTAGCGATAAAGACATTTAGATTTTCGTTTTTCCCGGTACCACACTCGGGAGTGTGTGACCGTGACAGCCACTGGAAAATAAGTTTGATTTGAGCGTTGCGAGGGTTTCAAACTTTGTTAATTCCCGAGTTAAACTCAAAATTAATTGAATAATTTTCATAAAAAAATCATCACTTTAAAGTCAATTCTATCAATAAACATGAGTAAACAAATCAAATATCATCAGATTACTTGGCGCACATATTAGTGGATAAAATGCTTATAACTTTCGTATCAGTTTTTGAAGTAAATAGAGAGCTTTTACGAGCTGGTGTGGTGTAAACTTTATTTTGGTACTTATATCATTTCATGGTAGAGGTAAGTACCTACGTATTTTATGATTACGAACGAGAGGGTTAAAGTTGAAACGGCAACGTACTTATCAGATAATAATGAACGACAAAATAAACATGATACCCTACATCTACGTCATTTTGGGCGCGTTACTCGACACTCCCGACAGTAACACATTCACATCAGACGACGGTGGAAAGTTCAAGGGCGTACACATCTCAATGTAGTAGGTACAGTCAGCAGCAAGAGTCGTGGAATGTATTGGGCCCCATACATTCCACTACTCTTCTCTTTCCGTACAGATCTGTCTCTACAGAACTTTAAAGAGTTTAAAGGGTCGGCATCGCGCATGTAACAGTGACAGTAGGCATAGGTATATATATATAATAATAATAATAATAATTTCTTTATTTCGGACAAACAAAAGTATCCATAGAGTGTTAGTAATACAAGCAAATATCTTAATCTTAATCTAGATAAATAATAAGTTTTTGGCAAAAATTTCACTTTTGGTACACGCTTTTATCGCTGACTGTACTTTTCTTACGACAGACAACTAATACTCATCGAGACAATTCTGAAAACCCCTAACACAATTAGGTTGCGTTGTTTCATCACAGAGTTCCTATGGCCACCTCCTGTCTCCATCATCAGATCAGCTCGGGTGTCATTCTGAATTCCTAACAACATTTGTCCTAAAGTCATTTGCCCTAACTGGTTTGTCCTAATGGGCACATGCCATGCCATACGATCAATTGACATAACGATGATTTTCCATAATGTAAGGTTCTAAAAAATGGTTAGGTTTTAGAACTTGCTGCCACAAAAGTGGGTTAGGTTAGGGTTAGAACTGCGACCCTCGATAAAGAGAAAATATGCTTAATAACATTAGGATAAGTAATCACTAATTAGGGAAACCAAAATTAGGGTTTTTAGTATTAGGACAACTGATCGTTATGACAAACAATATTAGGGAATGCAAAGATAGGAAAAAATACTTTAGGGATTCAGATATAGATCCGATCAGCTCGATGGTACCATAATATTGCATTGTCACCCGACTTACATGTGTAGAGGTATGCAAAATTTCAGCTCAATCGGAAACCGGGAAGTGGATTAAATTTAACTTGCATGATTTGATTACAGACCGACAGACAGACAACGGGACAGGTGAAACTAAATAAAAGCTTGTAAAATACAAGCAAATTTGTGACGTCCCACGGTTAAAGGTACCTTATGGCACTTGGCGCTTACGCTATTATTAACGCCGCTCCGCCGCCGCGCGCTATTATTATTGCGGCGCTATGCGACGTAAGCGCCAAGTGCCTTAAGGTACCTTTTGCCGTGGAACGTCACATTTGGCCCTCATGGTAACCAACAAAACTTTTACTTGAAAATGTCATTCTATTGTCTCGTACCTACACGCATTACGTAAGATGTCTGGAAGCTATAGGTCTGGTAAATAGCACTGATATGACTATGAGTGATATCAGTAGGTAGCTTGCGTCATATTTGTATTTGCTTGAAATTAACAAGAATATGCCTTATTTACATAAGCAAAATGAACAGTAGATATCATGACAATGAACCAAGTGGATTGGTATGATATCGGATTCAAGTGCGAAGTCTAATTGCTCTCGTATCGATATATCCACTTACTAATAAGTTTGTTAGGTATAATTAGGGGTCATCCATTAATTACGTCACACGTTGAGGGAGGGAGGGGATCAAAAAAATGTGACATGTTGTGACAAGGGGAGTCACAAATATTGTAACGTCACTTTAACTTCATTTGTAACCGAAAATTGTGAAAATTTTTGTGTTTCACTCGGTGGCGAATTTTTAGGGATCCGTACCTCAAAAGGAAAAAACGGAACCCTAATAGGATCACTCGTGCGTCTGTCTGTCTGTCCGTCCGTGTCTGATGTCACAGCCTATTTTCTCCGAAACTACTGGACCAATTAAGTTGAAATTTGGCACACATTTGTAAGTTTGTGACCCAAAGATGAACGTGTAACGTAAATAAATGAGTTTTAAATATGGAGGCCATTTTTGGGGGGTAAATGAGAAAATTAAAAAATAAAGTTATGCAAACTATATCGTGTTACATATCAAATGAAAGAGCTCACTTTCTTTATAATTTTAAGATTAATATTTTAGCAGTTATTCAAAAAAATAGGCAAAAATGACCATCCGCCCCCTTATCTCCGAAACTACTGGGTCTAAAATTTTTAAACAAATACACAAAATAGTTCTTTACCTATGATCACAGGAAAACCTATTAGAAATGTGCAGTCCAGCGTGAGTCAGATTTAATGTACGGAACCCTTGGAACGCGAGTCCGACTCGCACTTGGCCGGTTTTATTTTTAACCCTCTTAACGCTCCAGATTCCATTTTTCGAACGACTCTCTACGCTTTTGGAATCTTTCGCTTGCTCGGGTGTCAAAATGTAACACGAGTGATTAACAATTTAACACATTCACAGCTGAGCTACGGTCGTAGCTCTACGTCGTAGTCGATAACATGGGTTTCCCGGTATGTAGCGGAAATGCTTCGTCGTTCATAACTACGTGTCGTGATTAGCGCTGAATGGGTAAAACAACAACTTTGCCTCCTTGTGAAACAAATAACTATTGAAATGAAACCTCATATCATTATTTAATTTGTGACGTTCCACGGCAAAAGGTACCTTATGGCACTTGGCGCTTACGTCGCATAGCGCCGCAATAATAATAGCGCGCGGCGGCGGAGCGGCGTTAAGCGTAAGCGCCAAGTGCCATAAGGTACCTTTATCCGTGGGACGTCACATTTGTTTTTAGGTATAAGTATATATAAGTATGTAGCAGGGATGTTGCGGATGCAGATTTTTTGACATCCGCGGATGCGGATGCGGATATTTAAAGGCTCACATCCGCGGACGCGGATGCGGATGTCAAGATTAGGTACTTAGAAAACGTCAAATATTACATTTTTAGTATTTTTTTATTAAAAAAAACGAAACGTTTGGTATTTGAGCAAGAATATAGGTGCGTCATATTCAATAAACAGTAACTTTGCCGACTTTTCTGGATCTAGACGATTTCGTTATTACGTAGCACTTACGCCGCCGCTAAGACGTTCCTGTACCGACTTGTTCGACATCCGCATCCGCATAAGCTCCGCATCGATTTTATGCGGATGCCGATGTTGAAAATAATGCGGAAGTTCCGCGGTTGCGGATGCGGATGTTCGCAACATCCCTGGTATGTAGTTATTAAATGACCAAAATTAAACTTTTTGCGAGAACGTAAATGAGAGTTAATAAGTAATCCAATCTAGAAATTATGCTAATCGATAATTAAACTTAGGTTCATTTTAATGGTTTTACTCTGACTATCATTAATTAAACGAAAATCCAAAGTTACAATGTAAACTTCGTCATAATTGATATCATATTGATCTTTTAGCAATGAAGTCATGAATTGCAAAAACCGCTTAGCACCTTTGGTACTCTAACACTGTAACCCCTCAAACAATACGAATGGAGTTTCCATATACGTCATCTCGACGATTAAAAATAAACACACTCAAGTTTCAAATGTCTATTTCAGTAATAAATAAATTAACAAACATAAATATTACAATCAAATTGAGATTAAGCAGTTTGACTGCACCTAAAAGACATGCACACTGGTTTTAACAACAAATATTGTTTAACATAAATACTATAATTTCAAATTCAATAAAAAATCAGCATACTAACACTTATAAGATACTTCATATTGATTTTTAATAATTTACATACAAATAAAGGATGTAATATTCATAGTATTGACTCAAACGGATTTTCAACAAGAAAATTAGCATACTCAGGTTGTTGATTCAACAAAATATCCACTTTGCATGCAGTACTTTAGCAAAATGACAAATCCCAATAAAAGGTAATTAAATACCCAAGGTGTAAAATCCCACATCACCTAATCCCTCACCAAACACTAGAAATCACTACAATTGATAAACTAAACCTTCCTCTCATATGTGCGCCTTCTCTGATCATCAATACTAACTAGGTAGTATGTACCAGGGAACAGTACATCTATGGGCCCACTCGGTTCATATGGTGCCGTGTGGTAATTCTTTGTTCTGACTTCCATGAGCTCGGAAAACTTGCTAGGCTCCACACTCACTCTCTTATCTAAGTAGGAAACTGTGTCATGTAGGGAAGTGATAAGCTTCTCCAACTTGGACCCCGCACTCATATCATTACAGATGTTAATAGAATACATTGTAGACGCTAGACCAGAACCATAAGAGAATAAGGCAAATTTCTTCCCAATTAACTCTTCAGGTGATTTACTAATGAGGTAGGATACCAGGCCTCCATACAAGGATGGAGTGTACATGTTGCCAACATTGCGAGCTATATATAGAGATGGCTTTGTTTTCTCATCAAACAACTGCTGGCTGTACGTCATGAAAGCCTTTTCAACATCACGGTCAAAATAAGTATCTTCCAATTTTCTGCTACTGAACTCTGCTAACCCCGGAAACTGCTTCTCCCTGTCATCTTCAGGGGTATTTAAAAAGTCATTAAAACACACTCTAGCTAAGGATTTCTGCACTAACTTACAGTATGGTGAATGGAACAGCATGCCGTCTAAACTCAGCAATCCTTTAAAATCGGGGTCAGTCCTCCTCATCTTCTTACAGAATAAATTGTAGCAATTATCTAAAGCACTGAGGTAGCATTTGACAGACAGCTTGCCATCAACGAAAGGGAACTCTGAGGCAAGATCTGGCTTGTAAAAGTCATATGTATGAGTCATGTATGAAGCTCTTATACCACGGTCAAACACTAAAGGTGCATTTGGGCCCACCAGCATGGCCACTGCTCCAGCACCACCGGTAGGTCTCGCAGGTCCTTTGCCGTACACTGCAATGTCACCAGCCACAACTATAGCCTTTCTGCCGTCCCATGAGGATGATTCCACCCAGTTAATAGCATTGAAGAGAGCTGCAGTACCACCGTAACATGCATTTGTTGTATCAATTCCTTCTATATCTGTGGCTCCCGCTTTGGCAAACAATGTCATGAGGAATGTTTTCACACTTTTACTTTTGTCTATAATGGTCTCCGTACCCACCTCCAGCCGCCCAATATCATGAAGGTTCAGATTGTTCCGTTCGATGAGCCGGTGAACAGCTGTGATGCACAAGGACTGTATGTCTTCCCGGTCGGAGCAGAAGCCCATTTTGCTCTGTCCGAGCCCGATCGTGTATTTGCCGGTGGACACGCCGTCGAATTTTTCCAATTCCACTTGATCGACGTATTGTGACGGGAAGTATAATTCCATAGCGAGTATGCCGACGTTTTCCACTTTCGCGCCCATTATGGCAGTGTTTCCTCGAAGCGAGTATCGTCAAGCGAATTGCGAGTTAGAATGAGCGACGCGTGACGCGGTTAACGGTTGGTGAAGTGCGAGGGAGACTGGGCGCCTCGCGAGCGCGGCTGGAGCGCGACGTCAGCAGCTCACACGAGCCGGTGCCGGCTGGGGCGCGCCATTGACCTACTACGAGGACGGGACACTGGCCGACACTAACCGGTTAACTTTCTTCCACGTTATGCGAATAAACAATAACAGTATTTACGCCGGTGCACGATGCGAACGTAACGTTGAATGAATTGCATAAATTGAATGATGTAAAAATGTGCAACTTATTTAATAACAATAATTTGGTTATGATTCTAAATTTTATCAACGAGACGTGTACAAATACTTTTGACTTTTATTCTATTCTTTTGACAGTGACATTTAGGTTAGGTAAGGATCAAATTGCTCTAATTTAGAATCCTTACTTTTATGTCTTATGTTCATGTGTCAAAAGAATCACAACCGTAACTCTAAGTAATAAGATGTAAATCTGAGCGTCAATTCACAAGTGTTGTATGTGTCAATTGGTAATTTCGATCCAATTTCGATCAACTTAACTCAAAAATTAGGTCAATGACCTCAATTTTGTAGAAGTGAATGAGTTCAATGACCCCTTTAGGCATAAGAAAAGATTATAAGATTGATTATCTCTAATTGATATAGGGTCACATGTTTGATATTTTTCAGTGACCTCTTTATTCTAACAAAATAATTATTGTAATAATTGATTAAGTGGATCAATTAATCGCGATCATTAAAGGTTTATTTGAGAGGTTTAAACCTATACTGACTTTTCTTTTAAAAGGCAGTTAGTGTTGTTTTTAGGGTTCTTAAGTAAGCAACAGGCTTTTCATTGCCTTATAGTCAGGTCATAGGTATCTGATATATTTTATTTGGAGTTTTGGTACCTATGGCCATTAAAACCGCTATAAAATTGACATCTAACTGGACAATAAACAAACAGTGGCTAGGCTAATAAAGTGATGTGTATTGAAGAATTCCTTCGACTTTCACTCCGTTTTAACGGTGACATCGTTAGAGCAAGGACAGCATTATTGGCATACTTTACAGACCAATAGAGTGCCAATGGAGTGCCATATATTAACAGAACTATAGAGTCGGACCAAGTTAACTCTGCATGGCATTTACAATGACAAACTGTGGTAATGACATCATTAATATCAAATTACTGTAAACATTTGACGTTTATGACGTTACCCCATTTCACTTTGTTATATGTAAATCGGTGCTCTAGAGCAGGGGTCTCCAAACTTTTTTTACAGGGCCATATTGCGCCTCAGAATTTTCGCGCGTTTCACCGTCAGGGGGGGGGGGGGTTTATCTGGTTGGTGCTGTTAGGGCTGAACATCTGGAGGAGCATCTGCTCTAGAGGAGCTACACCGTAAGCACCCTCATAGTGCACAGGGCTACCCCACACTAGCGTTTTTTGAGCGTCAGCGTCTAGGGTAGGGTCTAATCTTCGTGTCAAAGAAAAATAAAACACAGTTATTATACAACAACAACAGTCTTATCTAAGTCATTATCAGTATTAAAATTAACATTTTTCAGCGTATGTTCTTCAGGGTCCTTGAAATCTTCCTCCGACTGCCCAACAGGAATGAATTTGAAGAACTTGACCCCTAAAAGATAAAAAAGTAATAGGTTTCATCATAACGCAAATTGCGGGCCGGAGATCTTTCTCTTTTACTCCAATGAAGGCGTAATTAGAGTGACAGAGAAAAATGCCCGCAATTTGCGAAATTCGATTTTCGCGGTTATAGCCCAGTATCGAAAATAGCTTAGATGTATGGTTTTTGTTGCAAGGTCTTTATAGGTACAGAGCTTTATTACAATTAAATACCAATCTGCATGTGGTGCCCCTTTTATCAGAGTGCCAGGGGGAACGTAAATTTTACATAAAATGTATACCTCTTCTCACCTACGCTAGGCTTTCGGTGATATCAACTTGAATCTCTGAATCCCGGTGAGGGCTTCTGTGTGATGATCTCAGATGTATTCAACTATTCATATATCTTTTGTCATCTGCATGATAGTAGGTACAAACAACACAAGATTAATTTGTCTTTAGTTGATTAGTGGATTGGGTGGTCGATTTATGTAAGACGAGCTCTGCCCGCGACTTCGCCCGCGTAGAATAATATAAAGTACAAAGTAAATTCGACTCTCCTCAAAAAACTATCCTACCTATTTCCTTTCCCGGATTTCAAACCAATCTCCGTACCAAATTTGGTCTAAATCGGTTCTGTGGTTTACGCGTGGAAACAAGACAGAAATATGATACTTTTGCATTTATATTATAATATCAATGTAAGGGTTGTCCCACAATATTTATATTTACATTATTGATAATTTACCTGTAGGATTAATTCGCGTTGTAAATGTCTCATCGGCGCCCAACTTTCGGTCTTCTTCTTCGTTGTAAAGATCCTAAAGACAAAAGTGATACTGAGTCTATAGGTCAAGAGATACATATAATTATTGATTATAGCTTATTTGTTACTTTGTTAGTTGTAAATACTATAGACAAGTACGCAGATCCCAAGTACCTAGTAATGAGATTATGTCCTATTCTATCAATTATCAATCAGTAACGGGACCATAGGTACCATACTATGTGACCCATATTTAACAATTTTTTAGACAATTTATTATTATTTTATTTTTTACTCAGACATTGTCTTCACGAATTGTAGGAAAAGTGCTCAAGTCCCTTTTATAATTAATTAGGCAAGCCAGTGAAAATCGATTTCTATGGGCACCATACCAATTTTGCCCATACTTAGCATAGTACCTGAACTCTATAGTTCTGCGCTGGTATCTTCATATCGCCATGGCTAAAGGACACAGCGTAAGGCACTCCGTCGACCCGGGTGCTCACAAACGCCACGGCGTACGAGTTGTCCGACAGCTTACGAGTCCAGATCTGCCTGTGGTGTTTCTGAAAACATTATAATCTTTAAGTTCCTTGATGCTTTAAAAAGCACCATGAGTGTAGGTACCTAATTAAAAATCTATCTATAGCTAAAAAGCAAAATGCTCTTAGGGCGTGAAATATCAATGTGTCAAGTTATTAGGTTGTAGCGACCCGCCCCGGCTTCGCACGGGTTAACAAATCACACATAAACCTTCCTCTTGAATCACTCTATCTAATAAAAAAACGCATGAAAATCCGTTGCGTAGTTTTTAAGATCTACGCATACATAGGGACAGACATAAAGCGGGAGCGACTTTGTTTTATACTATGTAGTGATATTCATCAGGCCGCAAAATGGCATGAGTAAGTACTCTAACTTGCGCACGGTCCTTAAATATATTGTCCTATTTTATATTAATTATGTTATTACCGAATCGTTATACACTCTGAGCCCCTGCTTCCCCAGCGGGTCTTGGTTGACGGCGATGATGTCTCTATTCAACAGGATCTCTTTAAATTCGGGCCGCATGCGAGCCAAGTCCGCGCTTATGAGGAGCGGCGCCGCCAGCACTGCCCACACCGCCATCTGCACCCGCGCCTGGTCCAGGGATAGGCCGTAGTTACCCACTAGTAACTGGAAAAAATACTGAATTAAGCATAATGCGTAAAGCCCAACTAAAGATGACGGTTCAAGCGAACGGCTGGCAGGTGGGTTTCTTTAAGTTTGAATTTCAGGTTACTAATGAAAAAAAGCAATTGGCAATTTAAAAAGCATTGTATCTATGTACCACTGTTGCCTACTCTGGTATTTAATAGCCAGCTAATTTCACTACTGGACTGGAGGACCATTACGCGCTGGCCTCGACATTGCGCGACTGGCTTCGGCTAAGGCGACAATCATAGGTTGGAACGAGACACAGCGATCGGACCTTTCGTTCCCACCTATGGTTGTCGCCTTAGACGAAGCCAGTCGCGCAATGTCGTGGCCAGCGCGTTAAATCCAAATGACTTCGGCTAAGTAGCTGTTGCGTTGCAAATCAAGGATTCAAATTAAGAACTTAAGAGTGACTCCACTCTTAACGCCTTTAGGTAGGTACTCATTATTAACACTGCTAGATAAAGCCAGGTCACATGATTGTTCACGGTTATTATGTTAAAAAGATCAGGATTTAGATGCATCCTGCAAATACATGCATTTGAGTCATAAATTTTAAAATTGATCGAGGTAGCCTCGAGGTAGAGGTTAAAAAAACATTTAAAATTATTACAGGTACCTAAATAAAGTTTTCTCATTCGAAGTACAATGGCCTCGTGTTACCATATCAGGGTCATTCCAGTGTCCGGGGCCAGCGAACGGCGCCAGGCGCTCCTGATTGTCGCCGAACCAGTTCATGATGCCGAGGAGGCTCTGCCAGGAGTCTTCGATGTCGTCCCAGTTGCGCCATAGATTGCAGTTCTCTGCGATCACTGTGTAGTTCGGCTGTTGAACGGAAAAAGTGATCAATGTTTTGAAATGTGTCGTTGAAAAGTTAATAAGTGTGTAATTTATATATTATATATTGTTATTCCTATCCTGATCTCGATTTATTAGTTTATAATGTTAGACAGGTCTCCATGGAAGACCAGTGTTAAGATACCTAGAGGGGACTTGACACCAAGCTGAGGGGAGACCTTTTCAGTGACGTTTATGCTTAGTATTAATAAAAGTGTAATAATAGATTTAAGCGATATTGTAAGCGTCCTGAATAAATTTATTTTCTTTCTTTCTTTCTAATTTGTAATAACTTGGCGAACCAAAGAACATCGCAGCGTCTGCTGCCATTCTTTTATATTCTGAGTCATATTAGTCACGCTAATTCAATATTCTAAAGCAGGTTAAGCCTTTGAGAACTTCATCCATCACTCTAGAGTCTGTTCGGAAAGAGAAGAGTCGTGGAATGTATTGGGCTCCATACATTCCACGACTCTTCTCTTTCCGCACAGACTCTTAGCTCTATACGGGGTGACCACGACCACTCAGCCATTTTCCACAACAGAACTTTTAACCGCATGGAGCCCTGTGGACTGTACTCACCAAAATACTATCCGGCTCGAGATAAGCAGGCCAACTGCAGGAATATAGAACTGGACGACCTGTCTTGTTCAGCATCCTTCCGAAATCCGGATAGCCTGCAAACAAGGCATAGAAGAGCTTAACATTTAATTTAAGTTACAAAGACGGTCAAGCGTTCCCAGACTTCCTAAGGTAGAGTAGAGGTAACGTGCTCCTAAGCTTCGTTCGTTTAGATGTTTTTGATGACTGCATGTATATACTCG
Source organism: Cydia amplana (assembly GCF_948474715.1). NCBI lineage: Eukaryota > Metazoa > Arthropoda > Insecta > Lepidoptera > Tortricidae > Cydia > Cydia amplana. The sequence goes on from NC_086084.1 coordinate 10,203,129, forward strand.
TATATTATTTCAAAGAGCTTGCAGCAGAAGTAGTCTTTTCTAATGTCTCCGCTGTGAGTACCTAATGACAATCAGAATCATAATTCATAAAAGACCTACAAAAGTAACATTAGTCCTCAGATCCCGAACTTTGCCTTTGCTGTAGACTAGGAGCTACCTGTTTTCATCTCCTCCGGTTTGGAATAGCAGCCGTCCAGTTTGATGTAGTCGACGCCCCAGCTGACGAGGGTGTCCACGTCCGTCTGCTCGTGTCCCATGACTCCAGGGTAGCCCGCGCACGTCTTGGTACCGTAGTCCTGGTAGATACCGAATTTTAGGCCTTTGCTGTGAACCTGAGGGAAGTTACATTTATATATATTTTTATATACGTGATTGTTTAACCGCGACACTAGGATTCTTTTTCTGCCTTAATTCGTATTCGGTTTAGTCTCGTTTGGGAGGTTATGTGAAAAAAAGCATGTGAAAACTAAATGTTTTCATTTTCATACAAATTGTATGGGAAAAGTTCGATTTGTGACATTTTTAGCCGTTAACTTTTTTTGGTCCCATACTAAGCTTTTGATCCTGGATAGGAATGGGATCGATTGTCATCAAAAACAAAGTTTGGTAAAATGACCTTTTTCCATAATCTGTAAACGCCAATCTTCATTAATTTGAAATTGAGGGAAGGTCATCTAAGACCATTTTCGCGTAACAACACGGGATCTGGAAGCTGTCCTGATTGACCCAATAAGAAAATCCACCCTGTACCTATATGCATGATGGATGTATGGTAAAATTTTTAGAAGAGATCCAGTCAAAGAGACTTGTTATACTCGAAGTACCTAATAATTAATTCTTCATACGATAAAAATACTTAATGAGATTGATTCACGTACATATTTGCCAAGCATCTTCATGCCACTCGGGAACCGCTCGCGGTCCGGCACGAGCTTCCCGCTGGCGCTCCGGTTCTTCTCCATCCAGCAGTCGTCGATGCCAATGTAGTCGTACCCGGCCTCCAGGTACCCTTCGTCCACCAGCATGTCTGCTGTGCGCTTTATCAGCTTTTCACTGGAATCATTTACAAATTGGCTTAGGAATAGTCGAGGATGTGCTTAAAATATACGTATATATGTATATGTATTTAAATGCATAAAACCTTGTTCGTCCTTCCATATTCTATTGTTTTTTGTGAGACAAAGGGATGCAAAAAAAACTAAATAGAAAGAATGTAAACAATCTTTAATAGAAATAAACCGACTTCTCTAACTACTAACCAAACCCACTTTACGGCGCTTATACTTTATTTGGTTACATTTTATGGTAATCATAATAGTGGTTTATTTAGTTTAGGTATCATAGTGGTTTTCCGGGTCAAGGTCCGAGTTGGGGTCCGAGTCCGAGTCCGAGTCCGGGTCCGGGTCCAGGACCAGGTCCACAGTTCCGGGTTCAGGTCCAGATAAGAGCCCGGATCCAGGTCAGGTCAGTAATGACGGAGATATGGAGTAACAAACATTAAAAAAAAACATACAACCGAATTGATAACCTCCTCCTTTTGAGATTTGGGAGTCGATTAAAAATGTTAACCGAAAAATACCGCGCGTTTGATTAGCTAAAATAAAAACCGGACATTATTAAATTGTACAACGGGACTTAATCGCGTATCTAAGTTTTAAGATTTACCTCCGACGTTTCGAGGACGGCGTTGTCCCCGTGGTCTCGGAGAAGACTGGCTTAAGTTGACATCAGCATCTTCTAACCACACGAGTTTTTCGAACTACCCGCACTTGGTCTTGTTTATCAGCTTGAGTTTAATAGGTAATGTGTAAAAATCGTGAAAGTTTAAATCAGTGAAATCCGGACATGTTGCAAAAGAAGGGCAATTTACGAGTGGTTCATACTGACATTTACACAACCTATCCGAATGAATGAAGATACCTTAATACCTTATAGGTACACTCGTCCGGATAAGTCGTGCGGTCGGTGAGGCATCGGTATCGCAGCCAGGCCAGCCAGCCCATTGCGTGGGATCAGCGCCCGTTGTCCAAAGCCTAATAGGTTGTTGATGCCCCCGCAGATAAGGATCAGTTGCACCAACCACATTTAGCGCTTTAGCTGATCAACGTCACTCAGCAGTGAACTATGAAACTTCCCATACAATAAAACTTAGCGAACGCTTTAACGGCGCCAGACGATTTGAGTAGTAACATTAGCGAACCTTATACACTCGTCCGGGTACGTGGTGCAGTCTGTGAGGCACCGGTACCGCTGCCAGGTGAGCCAGCCCATGGGCGGCGTCAGCGCCAGGCCGTTGTCCAGCGCCTGGGTCAAGGATACCCCGCAGATTAATAAGAGGCGCAACATCTGCAAAATTTCATTCTGAAGTAAACGACCAATCTCTGAAAATATGTATGTAATTACGCAATACTTTTATAGTAGGCAATAAAAAATTATTCATGGTATGCATAAGTAATAGGTAGGTAACTATTATATGCATACCTTTTAAACGCGTGTATGCCCTACATGTGCAGGGGTGTGCAAAAAATAATTGGCTGATTTTGTTGACTGTACTTTACATGAACTCACCTTGGTATAAATTAATAGAATTAGGTAGTTAGTTAAGGTAGGCTGGTACACTACAGGTACCTATAGAAACTTAAAAGATTATTATGTATCACTCTCCAAGTAACAAAAAAACAATTGGTAACGTAGGTACAATTTAAAACAATTGACTGAGAACTAACAAGTGTTTTTTGGAAATTTTTTACATAGTACATTATTATGTATATGTATACCTTTTACATAATAACAATGAATGCTATTCTATTCTTATATTACCTAGGTATATTATCTCATTTATGTTTGCCAAGAAGTTCCCTATTTAAATAGTGATATATAAAACATCCCAGCAGCATCCCCTGCGCGCTCTCACAATGTACCTAACTATTAAAATGTAACTTGAATCAAAGCTCGCCTAAAGCCCTTGCTACACGGTCGCCGACAAGCCTTCTAACCGTCTGACCTTGGTCTGTCCTTGGTCAGTTTTGGTCAAATTTTGTTGGTAACAACTGTCTACACGGTCCGTCCAGACCAAGGCCACGCGGTCTGAGGGGCTTGTCGGCGACCGTGTAGCAAGGGCTTAAGAGTACTCTATTACAAGAAAAGCCCTTCTAAGACTTGATAGTGCCATATAGTGCGCTCATTCGTTAGAAAACCGGTTCAAAGTTCGGACGTCCACTGTCCACGGTCCACGGTCCACGGGCGAAGGCACGACCGGTAAGTTTAGGCTACTTATTATGTTTGGCTGCTTGTTTAATTATCGGGGTAGGTTAACTTTTAATGTTTACCCGTGGCTCTCTGCTTTTACGGATGGGTAGAGTCGTGTCAGTAAATAGTAAATACATAAACGAATATTTTTTTTAACACTGTATATGTAGGTAGGTAGGTAGTTAGGTAGAGTAAATTCTTGTTGTATTTTTATATTCATATTCATCGATTATGCAGAAATGTATTAGTCTAAAAATCACAGACCATTTTTGTAACTTCATGGTAAAATACAGGGCTTTCCCTGGGTAAATAATAATAATAAAAATAATAAAAGACGTTTATTCAAAGAGTATGAACAGTAGGTACATAATAAAAGTACACAATAATGCTTACAAACTAATGTGAATGTGACGCCCCTGGGATTGCAAAGATCCATAGGCAACGGCCACCACTTATCATGCAGGCAGCATCACTTGGTTCACACATCATCAGGCAGATTGCGCGCATCACTTGCTTGATGTTAGCTAAATTAGTCTTCCTGTCCCGCATTCCGCAACCCCTTGTATTTTTAACGCCTCGGGTGCTTTTTAGGGTACCATTTTTGTAGGATTTTCGCCCATTATCCAGCCTTTTTTATTTTATCCTATTTGTTGTAGATAACAGATAGCTTGGTCAGACCGGGTTCACACTCACTCCCACGCTTAAAGAATAATAAACACGTCGATGGAAATTAGGAAACCTAATAACGCCTTTACTGGCAAATGCCAGTGGACAAGCCGGTCTTTCCAAATGCAACATTAGGTACGTTGGTACCCACCGAACCGAACCGAATTCCTTAAAGTAGAACGCAGATAATATTTATGACAATTATGACCATAGCCGAGCAAAGCAACAGACACAGCTCAACAGTAGTAATGCAGTACTGGCCCAGTACTACTGGGTCATGCAGAAATTTGGGCTCAATGCGACTTCATCCCTGTTTTGATACATGATACACAGGATAATGAACTCCGTGTGACAGCAACGAACAGAAAATTAGCCAGTTTTAGCAGTAGGTTTACCTAGTCAGACCTAGTGTAAGGAAAGAACTCCGCGCATCTACTGCCAGACAAAGGCCACCGCATCCCCAATGATCTCATCTCAAAGACGACTGGTCATGTACGGCCCTCACCCAACGATTCCCCCCGGTTTCCAACCAGGTGATAGGTACCTACACCTACACCTTGTTGGGGACATTCCCGCGCAGTATTTTCATGATTATCATTCAAGGACCTTCCTGCCTCACACCAGCCATCGGTTCACGTAGCTTGATAGTCGAACGAGCGAACGAAGCGAAGTTCTTACATACATTCGACTTGGGACACGCGGCTGGCTAGTTAATTAAATTATTTGCTAATAACAATTTACTCAGTATCAGTTTTAATGTGACTACGGAATATTTTTTTTAAGAACAGTTAATAACGAAGCAAAACAATAAAAATACTCAGCAAAAGTGTTATACTTAAATAAATGTATTTACAGTCACAGTAAATGGTGTTATGCCCACGATTTGAAAATTATTAATACATAATATGTAAAACGTGCCTTCAATAGTTTTATTATTGATATGGCATACTAATATCCTCATTATTATACGCGGGACGCGGAAGTCTATAAGGTAATTAATATTGTTTCATGTAAAAACATCGATTCGTAAATACATATTCACCCTAAAATCTAGTGCATAAGTTCATCAATATCATTTTATAGGGCAAACTTTGCGCTTTAATCCTTTTTTTAGTGTACCTACATAAATTAGGTACTTATAACCAGACCTATTAATTAGTAGTATGTATTCTTGTGGTCTCAACTATAAGCTTTAATTTTACCCGCTTTTTGCAACGGCTAATAAGGTAATAACTTGGGGTCAATATGTCAACTTAATCCCATCAATCGGCGAGCCAATCAGCTATTCTGTTAGAGTACTAAGCTAATTTGCGCACCAATGTGTACAGAATGATGGATTGTCATTATAAACCTCACATTTTTATAGAATTTGAAATTAATTTCCCACATCGTCATTGCAAATGCCATGCAGAGTTAAGGTTTGCAAAGTTCATGAAGTTACATCTCAATAAATGATAAACATGCACCTTAATTTTACCTATACTCACGGCGTTGAAACTCCTTAAATGAAATAAAGTAAAATGTGTCGGTGAATCAAATGAATAATGAACAGTCACAGAAACAGGCAGATTTTAACAGCGCACTGTGGGCTGTGACTTGTAAGACTACTTATATTAGTCGCTTGTGTTTTGTTTTTATTGTAATATGAAGTAGCGCTATCTATGATGAGGTCTGCTGTCATTATCGGTGAAATAGTGGAACACGAAGTGATGGATAATAGTTTAAATACTTTAAATGTAGATCAAGAGCTGGCAGCGTGAATCTACAGGTCGTTAATACTATGCATATTAGTTTAACCCTATATTATCTAATTATTTCAGTAAACTTATTAATTCCTTCTTATAGGTGACACTATTGTCAACCATCCGTGCTTTGCGTATGTTACTTATTTTAGTAAGTTAGTAGTAGTAAGTAGATACAGTCAGCTAAAGAGATAATTGAGCGCATCACTTTAGAAAAATGTAGAACACAATAATAAAATACTTATCTACCCTACATTTTAAACATAAGTGGATCGTCACGGTCGACACATACTTCACCTCATAATACATAAGTATTTAATCTTAAAGTGTGGGTATAATATGAAGTTGTATAATATATAGCAGAGGTAACGCGAGATCTCCTCAAATGAGAAACTTAACAAAATTAATAGTTAATTAATAATTTAATATGTCTTTGTCTCACGGAAGTTTTGTTATTAAAATTAATAGGTTACAAATTAGGTATTAAGCCTTAAAAATACTTAACTACATAGGTATATATCTGCCTAAAACATCAAAGAAAATAAACGCGCGTTTATTGTAAAAAACGTGAGCCGTTGATGAGTAAGTACCTACACCGCAACGCGACGGGTACGATGTTTCCTGTATGTTCCGGGAATAATAATAGAGGATACCTCCAACATAATAGCCCCAGCTACAGGCACTACAGGCAATCATTACATACACAGTTACACCGGCGTGCAACCGGACCCCTACACCCCTATCAATGCTCGCCGGTATGCGGCACCACTAAACAATTTTGTTACACAAGGTTTTCAGTTAACCGAATAAAAAACGCAGCAGGAATTCATGCATGCATGTATTTAGGCCATAATTAAGCATTCACATTCATTGCAGACTAATTGTTTAAAAATTAACTAAATTTAACACCTAAACTTACCTTGTGTACTAATCGTTAAATCCCGGGTCGTTGAACTAACGATTGTTAAGTGGCGCCATCTGTTGTATCATAGAGTCAAACGATAGTAAACCTGAATTAAATAATTATTGATGTAGCAAATGGTAAATGATGATAAATATCATAAATACAAACGATTTAATATTTTTTAACTTTATAATATTTCAGAAAATTTGCGAAGAACAACTTACACAAATAAGCACTGCGGTAAAATGAATGGAATGCCAAATCCGTGAAACGAAACGTGAGAAGCCTAGCGTGCTAAACGTAAACAAAGGACTGAGCGAAAGGGTGACGTTAATTTGAAAATTTTAAGCAAAGCAAACGAAACAACAATGTGAGTCACACCTGCGCAATTTTATACCATAGTGATCCAATACAATTAAGTGTAAATTTCGCAATATCGAAGCAACAGCGAGATCTATATATAGACGTGATATCGCGGGCGGAAGCCGCAGAGGAAATGGTCGGTTGCAAGGTGCAGACCCGATGACTACTAATTGCGAAAAAGTAGTTTCAATTTCACATCAACTTTTGAAGAGCCATGGGTTCGTCGTATAGAGAGGTCTTCAAATTGTACGATTTAATACAGAGTGGAGATTCGAGGTATAGTAATAAAATTAGTATCCATGATAAGTGCAGTTGTAGATCGATCGTGGTGGTCTTCATAAATTTAAGTGGCTATATTTACACTTTGCAGGTCAGTGGAGAGTTTCCTAAGTGAAAATCGAATACATATAAATGTGATATTACCTTGTAAAGGCATTGGTGTGCTACATTTGGCGGTTGGCATTGAGCCTTTGGAGAAATCAAAAGAGTGCACAGAAGTATTACTCAAGCATGGAGGTGATCCCAATTTATGGTAAGTGCCATGCACTGCTTTATATTTCTTCTCGTAAACCACACAGTGGCGAAACACAGAGGAGGCCTTTGCCCAGCCGTGAGACACAATATAAGTTATTAAAAAAAAACCACACAGTCCCTTACAGACTTTTGAATGATGAGACTTAAATATTTATAAAATCAGAATTTATTTATTGCTTTTATGCTACTTTAGGTATCTGTAATGAAAGGTAGACCAGGGATTATAAGACCCAAGATTTCTTTTTGTTATCCATACTATACAAATAGGCTCGCTTGTTTTTATTAATAGGTTAATTCATTAATATCTTATAGCTCTCTTTGACAGGCTTCAGGCATCCCACAATCTTTTCCATTTATATAATAATTCTCCATTTACATTGATAGGTACCCATCAATTTAATTATTCCTTTAAATGTAACACTAACAACCATTTACTTATCAATTTATGGACTACTACAGATGATTCAACAAATGATGCAACATTTTAAATATGTGAGGTGTAAAAAAGTTGTACTCACCATTCTTGGATCAGTATTATGAAACAAAAACTTTGTTATTAATACTTATTAACTGGAGGCTTATTAGCATTGTATTGACTCATATGTTTGAGTGGAGGTCACATTAAGTGCAACGCAAAATTATTATTTTTTTAACATAAGATATGAATATGATTCTGTGCCACACAGAAAATCATTTTAGTTTTATATACAGAAAATACTTATCAGTTGTTCTTAACATTGATTATACATGTAGATTTTTCTGGGATCTCTAGTCTTCTCAATAGCAGGCGTGTCTCACTCCGCGATTTCATTGCTTTGATACATGTCAGCCCTAATTTTGGGGAAAGCCATAAGGCGCTGTCGCCACCTAGCGGCCATATCTGTGCTGATCGTAACAGACGCGTTTTGTTAGAGAGTGAGTCTTCTGTACTTAGTACTATTATTTATTCAGTGTCAATAGTCATCTACAACAGTTATACTAAATAAATATTCAATTTTATTTTACAGTACTGATGATGGTGTAACCCCAGTCCACATAGCAGCCATATGGGGCCGAGTGCAGAACCTGAAGCTTCTCCTTGGCTGTGGAGGAGACCCGTCCCGGCTCGACCTGGATGGGCACTCGGCCTTCGCCTATGCAGCTCGGGAGGAACAATGGGAGGTGTACGACTACCTACACAATGTGGTGGACCAACTGGATGATACCTTTGGATCACCTTGCGCATATACCTTAGATTTAGGTCAGTATCAGTAATGCTATTTCTGCAATATGTCTTAAGTTATTTTGCAGAGAAATATATAAAATTATGCAGATAAAGTCAGTAAAAATGCAAGCATGAGATTAAAATAAGAACCAACATTTAAGAGTATTAAAGACATTAGCATATCTAGTTTTAAACATCGTGAGGAAACCGGACTAATCCCAATACGGGCCTAGTTTACCCTCTGGGTTGGATGGTCAGATGGCAGTCGCTTTCGTAAAAACTAGTGCCCACGCCAATTACTGGGATTAGTTGCCAAGCGGACCCCAGGCTCCCATGAGCCGTGGCAAAATGCCGGGACAACGCGAGGAAGAAGAGAGAGAGAGAGCATATCTAGTTTTGGTTCCATTCCAGTTTTGGAATAACATTCAACATTTACTCAAAATCTTCAACAGTTTCTTTTTTATGAGGAGCCTGTACTGTAGTATTCACCCAGTTTTCTCATTCCAGCCATTTCTTTGCAGTGCAGGTGCAGTCTCTTAGTAATTTCTTTAAATATGTGTATTTAGGTAAGAAAGTATTAACAGTATAGCTTTATTTATGTTATGTCCCATTCCTTTTTACAGATAAAGTCCTAATGACGACAGACCAAGTGGTTGCTGAATATGAACCCGTCACCACCAACCCCCTCCACCATGTGTCCACCTGCCGAAGATCAGAGATGGTCCGCGACTGGTGCGAGAAGACCAGCCTCGTCATGAACAACCTCTACCCCACAATACTCGGAGAACCGCTGCTAGAGGACGAATCAGCTCCGTGGAACACAGATCTCACCAAAAACACTTTTGATCTCACTAAGGATAAAACAAATGACACTAGGACAAGCTACAAAACATGCACCAGCAGACCAGTGGAAATAGAAATAAGCGGCGTACAAAGACTCGAAGACACTGTCGAAGAAAAATCATGCTCTTGCCAAGACGTTAAAGATTATAAAAAACAACGCATGAGCGTTTACGAAAACTTTTCGCTGCCCGGCTCGCCTAACAGTATTACTCATGTTAATTATAAAACAAAGACGAGTTTGAAGAAATGCAAGTCACAATTAAGTTCTGATATGCGAAGATTGACTCTAGATGATTCTCACTCGTTATTGACTGAAGATAATTCACAAATGGACAAGGCGTTGATTGTGGTTCAGAATAAGACTAATGAGTGGTTGTCTAACCACAACGACACGGATGTTGGGGCCATGAATACCAGGAGGTCATCGGCCAGCAGTGGTGTGAGCAGCAATTTCTCAGGAGGCAGTATAGTTATAGCGAATGTGCAAGAAGAGTATAAGTATCAGGATGAGGAGGAAGATGTGGTGTTGATTGAGAAGAGGCTACTTGTTTCGCCTGTTGTGTAAGTACATATTCTTTGTATTGTATGTTGCAGTTTATTTGTAAGTACAACAGAGGCAAATGAGAACTGCTCGTTGTTGCAGTGTTGCCACTGTCGCCCATGGGTCGTACTTGGAGGATATAATCAAACGGAGACGCCATGTCTGTAATTTTCTGTACAAAACAGTCTGCCGATTTTTGCGCGGGAGGGGAACGTCAAATGTATGCGTAACGTAAAAATAGCCATGTCAGATAAACGTCAGTCCATACATTGTGTATGACCGTTGGCCGCCTATTTTCGACAGAGGAGAAAGCCTGTTAATGGCTACTCCGTTTAGTTGTATCCTCCAAGTTTTTGCCTAAAGTGTCATTCAATAGAACTTCCTAACTATGTAAACAAACCGCCATACTAAAATTGACACTGAATGTCAAATTACTAGTAACTTTTGTTTACATAGTTAGCAAGTTCTATTGAATGACACTTTAAAGTCATTATTTCTTTTCATCTGGCTCTGTTCAAAAATACAAATAACTAATAGTGTAAATACCTGCAAAGTTTTTTATATAACCATCTCTTCTTCATAACATATTATTTATTTCAGTCTTCCAGTAGACGAAGCAGCTGACACAACTGCCGACCAGACAATAGTATCTGTAGCTTCCTCATTACCAGCTTCCGTGGTGTATGACAGTAACACCTTAAGAGCGGAACTGGTCAAGCTGGGATTCAAACCTGGGCCCATACAGGACGGAACCAAAACTCTCTACTTGAAGAAGCTACAAGCGCTAAAGAAACAACCCATTGTTTTCAACAAGCAGGGCAAAAGTAAGTCAAAAAGGTTTTTTATGGATTTTGAGTGATGTCAATGTCATTTGTAATTTTAGATATAATAAATAGTTACTACTTAACTAAATAACCTATACTTACACTATTGTTTGATGTAATTTTTTTTTATTTGATTTATTTTCAGTTATGTGATAATTTAAAAATTTTCTTAACCAATTTTTTTATCATAATGGTAGTGAAATTAACTAAATTTAAAAGTAAAACTCTCTGTAAAGTTCTTCTAGAAAAAAGTTAGTTGCATTACTCAACAATTTTGCAATGAAAAAATTACTTCTGGTTAATCATTGGTATCGAATGTTTCAGCATACAGTATAGAACTCGAAAAATCTCTACGCACAAGTGACTGGATGAACAACCTATCACCATATATAGAACTAGAAACCAAAGCGCGCACAGACTTTACCAACTCCAACAAGAAATGGCGAGAAGGCACGGCGAAGACTTCCTTCACGTATTTACTGTTGGACCCCAGGCTGACGCAGAATTTACCGGCGAAAGCGGGATCACAGAGCCATCATATATCCTGGGTCACCTTTGTCAACTCGATATTTTATGTTGGAAAAGGTGAGTGCTAAAACCCAATACTCGCGAGTAGTGTTCTCCAAGGACTCGGAACTCGGAGAACCATCGCGTAAAACCCATTTTTGGAACTTAACTTTATTTTATAGTGAAAAATCATCAGAAATCATTCTCACACGCGTAGGTTGGCCATGCATCGTTACAGGCGGTCAAATAGTACCTTTAAAAGATGTCATTTTTAGGGTTCCGTACCCAAAGGGTAAAAACGGGACCCTATTACTAAGACTCCGCTGTCCGTCCGTCCGTCCGTCCGTCTGTCACCAGGCTGTATCTCACGAGCCGTGATAGCTAGACAGTTGAAATTTTCACAGATGATGTATTTCTGTTGCCGCTATAACAACAAATACTAAAAACAGAATAAAATAAAGATTTAAGTGGGGCTCCCATACAACAAACGTGATTTTTGACCGAAGTTAAGCAACGTCGGGCGGGGTCAGTACTTGGATGGGTGACCGTTTTTTTGTTTGTTTGTTTTTTGCTTGTTTTGCTCTATTTTTTGTTGATGCTGCGGAACCCTCCGTGCGCGAGTCTGACTCGCACTTAGCCGGTTTTTGCACATAGCGTGATTCATTTAGGTTTTTAACTTCCAGTGCCATCCCACTTTGAACATTTTCCATTGTTCGTGTTTAAGTATAAATGAATGTAAATCTTTCCAGGTAAACGTTCCCGGCCATACTCCCACCTGTACCAAGCCCTAACCCTCTGGAAGCGCGATTTCACCACCTCCAAAGACAAGAAGGTCCAGTACATCCTCGACATCTGGTCAGACAAGGTCGGTGTAGTCTGTCTCCACATATTCCAGAACGTCATCCCGGCCGAAGCTTACACGTACGAGGCGGCCATGATTGATGTCCTAGGTCTTCCGAATTTGAAAAATTTAAAGAGCGGAAATTATTACGGCGTCGCGGCGTCCTGGCCGTTGAAAGACAGACGGATGCTAGGGTTGTACCTTTTGTACAAGGCCATGCTTATATTTTTGAACGAAGGCGAGAGACAGTTGAGGCCTGATGATATAGATTAGGACTTAGGTGTACCAACGATATGCCTAGTGATTGTGAGTTGTTGACTGCTAGGGTTCGAAAGGGCGACATTCAATTCTGTTTTGTGTTTCAATTATTTTAGATAAAAATACGAAACGTTCCTATTTTAGTGGAATAAAAATTGTAATTTATCAATATTTACAAAATGATTGTACAGTTACCAATGAGTAATAAAATAAAACATACGACAACCAGTGCAGATTATTGCTTTATGGTTGCAAAAGACGTGTCCTAAATAGGGCATAACATTTTTATAGACAAAGGCATATTTGCCTCCTATAGTCGAATTAAGTGTCCGATAAAAACGACATTCACGAATTCTACAACAAAATCGCTCTGTCGTCTGTTGCAGTCAAAAATGTAGCTATAGTTTCGAATTTAACAACTTAACAGTATTTATTTTAACGTCAAAGGACAAGCTTTACTGTGAACAGTGATTATATTTTAAAATTTAGCATAATCTTTAAGTTTTTGAGTAAGTGCAGTGAAGATGTTATTTCATAGTATTTATTTAAGAGTAGTATTTAAATATCGAAAAAATCATTAAGTATGTCTCTCTATTGAATAGGTTTAGGCGCGATTTCGCATATTTTTTTTGTACAATGGCGTTTATAAGTCTTCCTTGATATAGACTTTTCTTTTCAAATACTTTTAGTAAAAGATATGCCAATTTTGACAATATATACTCAAAAACCTTAAGAGATTTTCACACAAATCTTAGGAGATTTTGACACTGCCTATACTCAAAAATCATAAAAGATTTTCAAATTTTCACGATTTTATTAACGCTTAGGTATAGTGCTTACCTTTTAATAATAACATTTTAGACATCGTCACTGGTTCAAGGTGGGTTCAAGCCTACATTTAGCAACCAACATTGTATTATAACAACAACCAAAGAAATATTTTTATAACATACTGAACAGGAGCATGTCAATTTATTCGCTTTCAAAATTGCTTTAGTGAATACGATTTAAACTTTCTTCAGCATTTTTAAGTAGCTTTCAGTATTACGCCATTTGCGTACTGTTTAAGCTTAAGCATAGCGGGTCATATCTACATATCATATATTGATAGAACTTAGGCCTAAACGCAGTCTGACATCTGTCACTTGTTTTTCAGTCACTGTTCAGGATTCGGTAGTGAAACTATCTAAAAGCTTTATATGTAAAAGCGGCGCGCCTCACTCACGCCCCGCCTTGTTCACAAAATCTGAACACGCACTCTAACGCCTTGACAATAGAGGCGTGTTCAGATATTTGTGAGCACCTTGGCCGCTCCGATATATCTGATGGCGACTGTACATCGAGTACCTATTCAGCAACACATTTCAACGTTTGAGCCGACTAGAATAACACTGTTACGACGTGCGAAAAAAAGGACCCCTTCCATTTATTGTTAAGAAAGACTTTAGAGATTAATAAACCCTTTAATTTTGCTAGTAATTTATTTTATTGCCGCTATTGTATTTAACTTAAGAATTAAGCTTTAATTGTACTTAATAACAACTTGTAAAAAAATGCAATAACTTATAAGTTACCGTGCACTTTTAACTGTATGTACCTATTTAAAACTTTTTCCTAGTCAAACCTCACAATTTTAACATTAAGGCAATGTATTTTGACAATAATCTAAGATATCTTAGTATTTATTGAGCATTGTAAGGACTTTTTATAGTAAATAAAAACCCATTTTCTAAGAAATAATTTATCTTTATTATTCCTTTTTTAAAGTTTCGAATTCTTTTCTAAGAAAAATCAAACTTGGCTTTAGTACATCAAAAAAATACACAAATGTCCATATTATATGTATATCGATACATTATAAATACAATGATCATGTTCCTTACCAAGTCGCGATTCGTACCGTTAATATTAAATTATCGAAGCGTAATGTTTGCGATGCGCTCGCGCCCACACGTGACGACTATCGTGACTTGTGACGTCATCAGCACTAACGATGCTTTTGATTGTTATGCGGGCTGTACACACCCGTCGAGAGACCCAGAGACAGGCAGAAAACGAGTGTGTACATGCTGCTCCCTACTCGTCTCGCACTTCCTTGACTCGTCTCGAGTTTATCCGATTGGAATGGAGCGGTGCCGAGATTGCGAGAGCCACGCATTGCAGCTTTTTGCAGCAATACCACAGAACGCACTACTCAATGGCAGCGTCAAAAAAGTGAATGGGTAGGTCAATCACGACTATAGCCCGTCTGTATCCCAGCAAAAAGTTGCCTTGAGTTCATAGAACTAGGTATTAGATTGGCGACCGAAATGGCAAACACTTGTTTAAATTCAACTCAACGAAAATAATAGTTAAACCGTACCAAAATCTACACAACCTCCTATTGAAAAGCTTTATAATTATTTGAGAAACCTTTGCTAATGACGTCACAACATTACAATAAGAAACATCGACACCGTTTGCAAAGCAAGATACATATGTCCGTTTCTTTAAACATATATAAGAAACTCGAGCGGTTTCTTTGCAAACCTGTTTACAGTTATTTTCCACGCTGTAAACGTGTTTCTCACAAACACAATTTTGACTTCTACAATTTTCAAATCGTTACGATAGAAACACATACAACATCGGGCAGGATTGTTCTTATTATTAAATGGAGAAGCTTGACCGATCGAACTGTCTAAACCTTAATTCATGAATCAATCAAGAATATTATAGCTACCGGATCTTAAATCAAATAAAATAAAACAACGTCCGAATGATCAAGCTTTTTCACTTCCAAGTTATTTTAGTCGTCACGCCGTGGGCACGAGTTATCAGTCAGTCTGCCGCGGCATCGGCAGCTTGCATGAGATCATGACTGCCATGTCTCCGTTATTCTACTCAATACTATTGATACTTATAGTATTAACTACTACCAAAGAGTGCAATCAACTAAAGGATCCGATCTGTGCAATCACCATCTAAGGGGACACAGACTAACAAGAAAGTCTTAACAATATTTCAGTTCCATTTTGTATGAGTTTTGAGTTTTGTTTATATCTGCCGAATTCTAAAGTCGGCTATTAAACTAATATAGTTTAATATTGTTTGAGGGTATTCGAACCTCACTTTAGAAATGTAGTAGCTTATTGTAAATGAAGGAAGACCTACTTATAATTGGTAAAGAAATACCTGAGGTTGCATGTTTTGCCGACCCCTAATTAGTTTGATTGGGTGACTTTATATTTACCATATCTCACAAAGGGTTGAACATGGTTTGTGTTTTGATTTCTGGAAGTACTGGACAGCGCAAGTAAAAACACATGAAACAATAAATTTCAACATAGTTTACATTAACAAAATCTGATTTATTATACTTAATATATTTAACAAGATATTCATTGTTAAATCTCTTTGAAACTCAAACATCAGTCAACCAATTGTTATAAATATGTATTTTACATTGGGCCTAGATACAAAATGCACACGTTTATTTAGAAAACGACACATTCTATCAATGTTCAAGCTGTTGCTTTGACTTGACATCACTTGTAGAGTTGTGCAATGTGCATCGTAGACTTTATATCGATATGAGCGCACACATGTTAACAATAGGAATACATATTTGAGTCAGTTTAACTCACATGTGTGTCCTCATGACCTGCACATGAAAACAAATCAAATGGATGCCTTCCGTTGATTGCATTGACAGTCCCCTTTAGGGTTAAGTAGGCATTAAAACACTGGTTTACAAAATTAACCTCTAGCAGACTTGGCTCATCTTACCACAATAAAAAATAGGTTTTTAGGCCCAGCATTTATACAAATATAGGTTTTTGTTAATTATGAGACAGGTACACGCGTACATTGACTAAAATGTCATGAAATTATACCAAATCACTATAATTTAATTCAATCTCTAATGTGTTATAAACGTCCAGTACTTATATTTGAAATGCAATCGATTCGCGTGACTCGAACCGCTCTACAAGTCGCTCCACTTGGTTTAAACTAGCACGTGTAGAGTTAAAGCGTCGAAGATTTGGCTGCCTCATATTGTATCCAGTATTAGTAATCAGGAAACGTAGAAATGCGAAAGTAGGACTAATCAGTTAACAATACTTCAAATCAACCAACTGGAAGACTATTACAAATTATATATAAAGTTTATGCCGTTTAAATGCTTATCGACACGAAATGTTCAGATTCCGCGCCTACGGCGCAACTACTCCCTTGTATCGGCCACGGACTATGAGATTGTTACGGTTCCTATATTATAAGCCAGACATACACGCACACCACAGCGATGCTCGAACACTCGACGACCTATAGGATGCTTACATACACACTATTAAGTATCGAAACAGTACGATTTGTGCACGCTACGACTCATATTGTAATGATCACATTGACGCCTTTGAACTTACGCTATATTACTTAAATATTAGTAAACTAACATTACAACTAGGTACGTTTGCTTTCGTTATCGTGGAATGCAGTTGTAGATCTTACTATGCTGTATTCGCATTGATATCAATTTAGAAGGGGCTTCAACATCAGTACAATGCCCAGTGGGAGAATCGGAGAATTCGATGTTTATATTACACATTATTATCCCTCTCGGAACACTAACGATCGTAGGGTAATTTACACATAACACTAATATTTACAAAACTAGTTTGTGCTCGCACTAGTGAACATATAAAACAAAGTATAGTATAGACATTAAGTGGCGGGCAGCGGCAGTCATCCTTCGCCGGGACACGTTCAGAGTCTTCGATTACACTCGCTCCGACTATAAAAGAATTCAGGTAACTATCGGTTCGGACACACTCTAACATTCAAAGCGCACATCACATACACATCTTGTGGGTTACGCGAGATCACAGTGTTCAAATTATGGCTACAGGCATAAAGATTAGATTCGAATTCGAGAGTTCACGAAAACGGCTACGGGCGCGGTTAAATTTATACGAATTCGATAGCGTTCAAGGTTCGCGGGTCACTTCACTAGTCACGTTCGGGAGGTCGGACCGGGGGGGTCCGGGGCCGGTCGGGTCGGGCGCGGCGCGGGTCCGTTTCCGGCGCCGTCGAGCCGGACGGTCCGGTCGGGTCGGCCGCGGCTCGGGTCCGGGTCCGGCTCGCCGCACGGTCAGGCCGGGGCGGGCGCGCGTCAGGCGGGCCGGACGCCGCGCTAGGGCGCGCGTTCTCATTTGGGCGGCGTCGGGAACGAGTTCACGACGGCCTGCGTGCTGGCTAGCACGGCCGCGGCTGAAACAAAATCAAAATAACATTGTTTTTATGATAGGCTTAGAATACATATATCGACTACTTACGTCCGTTAGGGTAGTGTGAGTTAGCCAATGGTATATCATATTTTAATATCAAGCAATGGGCGCGCTCGGCTCAAGACTGTTCCAGTCCAGCAATAATTAAATTAAAGCACAGTCGTTCTAGCGAGCAAGAAAGTGACCGCGTCCACATCTAGTATCTGGCGACGAGATAGACAAGGTAGAAAAAGACGAATAAGATGTCGTGGACGTGACACGTCGCGCTGCTCCTGTGCTGTGTGGTCCTGTGTTAGGGGGAAAATCATGACTGATGAATAATGGTTTTCATAATTAGGGTTCCGTAGCCAAATGGCAAAAAACGGAACCCTTATAGATTCGTCATGTCTGTCTGTCTGTCCGTCCGTATGTCACAGCCACTTTTCTCCGAAACTATAAGAACTATACTGTTGAAACTTGGTAAGTAGATGTATTCTGTGAACCGCATTAAGATTTTCACACAAAAATAGAAAAAAAACAATAAATTTTTGGGGTTCCCCATACTTAGAACTGAAACTCAAAATTTTTTTTTTCAACAAACCCATACGTGTGGGGTATCTATGGATAGGTCTTCAAAAATGATATTGAGGTTTCTAATATCATTTTTTTCTAAACTGAATAGTTTGCGCGAGAGACACTCCCCCCCCCACCCCGTAACTTCTAAAATAACAGAATGATAAAACTAAAAAAAATATATGATGTACATTACCATGTAAACTTCCACCGAAAATTGGTTTGAACGAGATCTAGTAAGTAGTTTTTTTTTAATACGTCATAAATCGCCTAAATACGGAACCCTTCATGGGCGAGTCCGACTCGCACTTGGCCACTTTTTATTGAATTGTTATCTCGTGAGCACCAGGAGTTCAGAACTCACCAGGATAGGGTGGCGGGTAGAGCGGGTAGCCGAGGCCGACGTGCGTGTGGTGGTGCGTGTGCACGTGGCGCTGCGGCGGCGGCGAGCGCGCCGGCTCCTTCGGCATCCGCAACATCCCTGCTTGTGAGCACCAGGAGTTCGGAACTCACCAGGATAGGGTGGCGGGTAGAGCGGGTAGCCGAGGCCGACGTGCGTGTGGTGGTGCGTGTGCACGTGGCGCTGCGGCGGCGGCGAGCGCGCCGGCTCCTTCGGCATCCGCAACATCCCTGCTTGTGAGCACCAGGAGTTCAGAACTCACCAGGATAGGGCGGCGGGTAGAGCGGGTAGCCGAGGCCGACGTGCGTGTGGTGGTGCGTGTGCACGTGGCGCTGCGGCGGCGGCGAGCGCGCCGGCTCCTTCGGCATCCGCAACATCCCTGCTTGTGAGCACCAGGAGTTCGGAACTCACCAGGATAGGGTGGCGGGTAGAGCGGGTAGCCGAGGCCGACGTGCGTGTGGTGGTGCGTGTGCACGTGGCGCTGCGGCGGCGGCGAGCGCGCCGGCTCCTTCGGCATCCGCAACATCCCTGCTTGTGAGCACCAGGAGTTCAGAACTCACCAGGATAGGGCGGCGGGTAGAGCGGGTAGCCGAGGCCGACGTGCGTGTGGTGGTGCGTGTGCACGTGGCGCTGCGGCGGCGGCGAGCGCGCCGGCTCCTTCGGCGGCTCGGGCCGCGGCTTGGCCGCCGCCGGGGGCTTCGCGTGCTCCTGCAAAATAACATAAGTATTATGCATCTATTTTTAAAAGGATGACAAAATTTATCATTTGTTCGTCGAAAGAGAGCGGCGAGTAATCGAATATTAGAGGGAGACAGCACATTTCCAATAGCATCATGATCATGATTGATGACGATAATAGTTTTGGCCGCACGTTATGCAGTACTGCAGAGACAACACGCCATCAACATGGCATCCCCCATGCGTCTCGTAAAGTAAAACGCATGCGGATGTTATCACACAATATATACGCAACATTTACGCGTCGTTCGATTGAATGCACACGTTGCAAGGTTGTAATTGTAACCGAGTTGTGATCATAAAGGACTGCGTGATCGCGGCGGGCCCCACACATATATTATACTACTCTTTGCCCCACACCCAACATACGCGTCACGTGTCATAAATCTGTAAAGGCTCCTGCAGACACTGGTAGTGGTACCTACAGCTGGCTGGCAGCGTGGTAGCGCGGCACACACCTGCACTGGTGAAGTGTTCGGCGTTCAGGGGTTATAATGATAACACAAGAGTCGAGTAAATACTGAATATATTGGTAGAAAACGCTGGCCTTATATACTAAAGTTTTAACAGGCTTAATCGAGTGGAAGTTATGGCAATGGTCATTAACCATTGTATATAAAATTACAGTAAGTCAAGGTTTATGGCATCGTTAACATAATGTTCTGTAAAGTAGTAAAATACATATATGGGAGATAGGTATCAAGTATCAGCTGATAGCAGCTGTGTATGAACTGTGACTACACTACAGCTTTCCCGTTTTTTTTTTTTTTTTTTTGAGACAAAAAATATTATTTTTATTTTTTGGCTTAAGTGAACTTATATCAATGGTATACATATTGGTTCTTAAAATTATGAATATAGTAAAAATCTTAATGCTAATTGGATATACAATTTGCTTACATGCCTATTTCTAAGATTACATGTTCCTTATATGGTTATGAAACACATTGTTGCATTAACATGTGTTTACTGTTATTGAAACTGTTAATATGATATTTAATTGTTAGGCATTATAGATTAATTATCTGTGTCATGGAGATAGTGGTTCCTTATATGGACGGTGGTATGCGATGGGATGTTAGGTTTTCTGTTACATTATTTATCTTATAGCTAAAAGTGCGGTATTGACATTTAGTATGTTTCTTACTTATAATTATTCCTATGTAACATTAGATATACTACTGTAAACAATGCGTTGCTTGCTTTCTTACGTTCTAATAAGGAAGATGGAGATCCTTTTTTGGATTCTGTCAGCTTGGTAAGTTTAAAGGTGATCGGTTTTAAATTGCATTTGTAAAATAAGAAATGTGGATTGTTAGATTATCAGATTAGTTCCGTCGCTTACTTCGCGGATTTGTGTCGGTTGATCCTGGAACTTGTAATTACGTTTGAATTTGACTTGTGTGTTTGTGTGTGTGTTTCTTGTGTCTGGTGTGCCGAAAAGGTGAGTTCTAATAGTAATAGTGCTTTGTTCTGTTTTGGTGTACAATATTTTCTTTTCCTGATACTAATATTTTTAAATTTTGACCTTAGTCTTGAAATACTGTGTAGGGTTAATACTGGGTCCATCCTATCTTTATCTTCCTTTTTTTATTATTATTAAGTTTCCTACGTTATTGTTACATGAATTTTTTTTTTCTTCATATTTTTGTTTTTTAAGTTGTTTTGTCTTAATTAAATTATGTCCAGCGTCCTCCTGGGACTTTTGTAATCTATACTTAAGTTCTAGGGAATAAGAGGTAATATTATAAATTGGGTCTATTTGTTATATATAATTACGGTTCAGTGTAAACTGATATTTTTAGATGCCGAAAAGTGTAATGATTTGAAAAATTTATTTATAATTTTGATAATATGTCATTGACAATGTAAAGGTTGCAATCAAATGTATGTTGTTTTGTTTTTGTGCTGCATGGCAGGTTTTTTTTTTCAATATGTTCTTACTTAATGCTAATATTTGTACCCTGATTTTGAATAACAGTATACGGGTCTTTTATACATTGGGTAATAATAACTATGTGGTTAAAAGGATTTTTCTACATTGGTGACGAAAAACTCGTGTTGTAGTATAATATAATACTCTAAACTTTTAAATTAAGTGGTATTCTTTTGAGTGAAATAAGTTTTGTATTATTTTATTTATTTTATATATATATGTTTTTTTTTATTACATTGACCTATTGTAGGTATGGCAAGTAGGTTGTTAGGTATCTTTGCGAATTCTCTTCGACATGTAAACTGGTCATTAACTCATTAATTTATTATTATATTATGGACACAATACAACGTGTATTGTATTTACATGTAAGGTATTTTTTTGTGATTTAATTGTTTTTTTTTTCATTAATTTAACTTATTTTTAATTAAGTATGTATTTTTTTTTATTTAATTGGTTTGTTTATTATTATCACTGTAATTGTAGGTATTTATTTAATGGTGGTATTACGTTTTTTGTTTTTTTTATTTATTTAGTTAATGTTCTTTGTTTTAATTTTATTTTATTCATACATATATTTAGTACATAATTTATTGTATTATTTATTTGTTTTCTTCTCTGTTTTGATTGATAGTTGTTTTTTTATTTATATAGTATAATGCTATATCAGATTTTTATATGTATACTTACATTTTTTTTACAGGCTTTTTTTTTTAACACATGTTTATATTTATAAACATACTATGTGTCCAAGGACCTTCATGCAAGGTAACTCGACCGTATCATGATGTCTCAAGGATTCAGTGCTTGTAAAAGAAAAATGTTATTCTAATGTGTTATAGTGTCTATTATTTTTCTCTGGGTTTTTCAATTATTATTAATATATTTTTTTTTTCATCAGAATTCTTGCTCGTGATTTGTGGAAAATTGTTTGTTAGTGTAATAATTGATCGCCAATGAGCCATTTTGTAATGTCTGCATTGTGACCTAATAATTGTAAGCTGACTTTGTGATACCTGTCACCTGTCTTTTAAAAAGTACACAGCGCCTTTTAATAGCGCTCTCGGTCGGCCGACCTTTTTTTTTACATATAACATATTTATTAAGGATACAAAAATTTATAATTTATTATAGCGCGCTAATACATATTACGCGTTAATATGTATTGCCAGACAGTTGTTTTCACACATCGGAACAACAAAAAACCTTTCCGTGTGCCCAAGGACCGCTGCAATTGAGAGCTCGCTCGAATTGTTTAGGTTTCAAGGGTTATTGCCTGGTTGTATCCTGGTGTACCTTGCTTACAATTTTTTTCCACGAGCTACCCCATTTTGAAAGGAAATCATCATTTTGAAAACTTAAAGCATATAAGAGTCACAATAACTTTTAGTTGATCAGGCTAATTGTTGGTTGCAACACTTATCTGATTTAACTTTCTCAATGTGATATTTATATTTTTCCTTCCCTTTTATTTTATTTATTTGTCTTTCATTATATTCATTTTATACCTACTCGTATATAAATTGACGCCTTAATTTTCATATTATATGTTGTGAATTATTTTTTAGTTTAAAACTCTAATAATGCGTCAAGTGTATGAACTGTTTATGGTTATTTATTTTTCTTCTTTCTCTGTAGGTAGGTACTCGGAATTTGAGATGACATAGCATGTGTTGCTTGTTCATCCGTATTGGGTGACGTGTGACGAGCACGCGTGACGCGGCCTTCACAAGTCTGGTGCATTCCATTAATCATATGTTTAAGTTGATTAGTAGTTACTGTTGTTATGTTTGTGTTACTTTGTATGTTTTGTTGTTATTGGTAATTTGTTGGATGTGAATATTGATTTTCTAATTTAATTGTTGTATTATTTCTTATATTTGGTTATTATAAGTTTATGAGAGTGGTGACTGGCTGATGGCATTTTCTTATTTTTATGAAATAACTAATTAGTTAAGTAGTAGATTCGTGGATTTAATATTATTGATATATAAATGTAAGTTAATGTATGTTAATGTAAGATTGTTATTTATTTTATTTTGATTTAAAAACAAAATATTTACTCAGATTGACTACATGTCCTAGAAATAAGTTATATCGATAATTAATAAAAAAAAATTAAATCAAATTTGTAAATTGAACAGATATTAATAAAAAATAGATTATAATTCGCATTAAAGGTATTAAAGTATATGTAAGTTGAAATTATTTGACCTTATAAAAAAAAAATATTCTGTGTAAGTAATGTTTTCATGTATAAAATAATAATGTGTTTTCCAACAGTAATGGAGTGTTAACATATAAAATACTTCTATTTTACCAACAAAAGTTTGATTGATTAATTGCATTAGCGAAATGATTTGATTGAGCTTCTTTTGAAAAACACGAAATTAATCTGTAACTGATTAAGAGGGCATTTGCAAAAATATATTAAATTATGTTACCAATTGAAAACCAAATGGTGTGGAAGCTAACTTTTTGAACGTTAAATTGGATAATCATTTGAAATATCATAAGTGATGTTGTTTAATGTGTGGAATAGTAGATTCTAGTGTTTCTCGGTTAGTTCAAGTTAATGTTAGGTTTGCGTGTTAGTGGTTTTGTCTTTAGGTTGGGAAATGGGTTTTATTTTGTAATGTTAGGTTAGTTTGTTAGTGTTAGTGGTGGGTGGTGGATGGTGGGTTAGTGGTTTGTTTTGTTTTAAACGAAGCTAAATAATGTTATTGTTGGGGTAGTTTTTTTTTTACTGTGGTCTTTAAGATACCTATATGAAGATATATATGTTAAGTTAATTGCAAAGATGGAAATAATGGAATGCACCCCCGTCTTTGTTATTTAAAATTGCTGATTGTATACAGTTGTTTGAATTAATCATGCGACGCGTTATGTGCTTTGTTTGTTTAAATTTTGTTTATATGTTTTAATTCACGAATGATGCACTGGTTGAAATTATTGATGGATATAGAAAATGTTTTTGTTTTATTACTTCTTTTATTTTAATTAGTTGTTGATATTTAATTTTATCTATATGTATGTTTTATTACTTGTTTTATTTTAATAAGTTGTTGATATTTACTTTTATCTATATGTACATATATAACCATATTTTTTTTTGCTGTGAAAAACATATTTTTTTTTTGTTTACTTTAAAATTAATTACTTGTGGTTAGCTGGTGAATATATATATATTTTTTACATATATTCATGTTTTGTTTTTCGTCATCAAGTAGTAATCGTAAATTAATTATAATTAATAGATGAATAGATAGTAGAATTTGGAATATCGCTCGCAGAAGTGTCTGCATGTTTAAAGAATAGTTTATACATTATTAAGATTATGGTTTAGATTTAATAGACTATATTTAATGATAATTTTCTAGAGAGAGAGTGGAAAAAAAAAATGTGTAAAGAAGATTATTTAGTTTGATGTAGGTACCTTTGTCCAGTCTTCATCCTGGTCTTCTATTGTAGTATTATTGGTGGTTATGGTCGCTTGGATGTGGCGTGTGGCTCGCCCTTTATTCTTCTTCCTTGACGTGTTGGCTTGGTGGTGTTGCTGAGTATGCTGTACTGGCGGGGTTGGCGGTTGGAGTCGATGGCGGGTATGTGGCTGCTTCCTTGTCCATTGTGCTGTTCTTGTGGGCTGTCCATCATTGTTTACCTTTATTGTTACTGTGATCGTATTGCCGCACTGGGCTGAAGCTGTGCTCGGTTCCATAGTTGTTCAGGGTCGTAGCTGCGCAACGCAGTCTAGTGCTGTGCTTAGTGGTGCTGGCTAGCTGGCTTGCTGGGTGACTGGGTGGCTGGCTGGATGGCTGGGCGGCGCAACTTAGATGATTCCGAAGGTCCGAAGATTCTGAAGGCTGCTGAGCAGTTCCACTGGCAGGGTCGCCATGAAGTGTTCGGCGTTCAGGGGTTATAATGATAACACAAGAGTCGAGTAAATACTGAATATATTGGTAGAAAACGCTGGCCTTATATACTAAAGTTTTAACAGGCTTAATCGAGTGGAAGTTATGGCAATGGTCATTAACCATTGTATATAAAATTACAGTAAGTCAAGGTTTATGGCATCGTTAACATAATGTTCTGTAAAGTAGTAAAATACATATATGGGAGATAGGTATCAAGTATCAGCTGATAGCAGCTGTGTATGAACTGTGACTACACTACACTGGTACATACCTGCAGCTCGTGTATCTTGTGCTGCTGGTGCGGGTAGGCGTACTGCGGCGGGTGCGGGTGCGGCGGCAGCAGGTCCAGCTTGCCGGGCGCGCCGGGCCGCGACAGGTCCTCGGGCGCGTGGTAGCGCGGCACCGTCCAGCCGCCGCCGAACCCGCCCACCAGCATCGGGCTCAGCGGCGCACGGTACACCTGGGGAGGACACGAGGTACGTTAACACCGCAGAACAAGTTAGAATGGCGATGCGAGCAGGGTACGTATCGCCGCCGGTTTTGAGCAAACGCTCGCATGCTACTCGCCCGCGCTGACCGAAAAACGAAGTAAACATGCCTTTTGCGCCACAATAACCTTCAGATTAAGAAGCCGGACATCAAATCTGCCTAAAGGAGGCGTATCCATTCACCACGCACACAAGTTTTTACTACCGTTGCGCGAGTGTTAGTAAATGTGGAGAGGAACGAGCGGCGACACCGGTTCCGATACTAACTGCGCGCGATAGCCATTCTAACCTTTTTAATATGTTCTGTGGTTAACACCACAGACAAGACATCCTCCAGACTGACCATAGTAGCGCCACCCCCTCTGCCACAAATATACGGTAGTTTTACTCCATTTTCGAGTCAAAGTGTCTTAGTGTGACGTCCGTGTCTTTGAACCATAGACTAGGAATCCTCTAGACGGAGTTTAGAGCAATTATTTCATGAAACCGATGCTGCCAAAAATACGGGAGTGCGGGGGGACGAGGTGAGCGAATCCCGTGCCGTGATTGGTCCGTTCAAAGACACGGACCAATCACGGCACGGGATTGACGTGAAAATGGAGTAAAACTACCGTATAAGTGGCAGAGGGGGTAACGTTTCTATGCTCAGTCTAATGTCTATTTTTTAATTCGATAGACTGAAATGACAGTTCTTAGTATGAACATAAAATGTAATTTCATACTAAGAACTGTCATTTCAGTCTACCGAATTAAAAAATAGACTTTAGAGGATGTCTTGTCTGTGCTTTGAACGGACCGATCACGGCACGGGACTCGCTCACCTAGTCCCCCGCACCCCAGTATTTTTGGCAGCATCGGTTTCATGAAATAATTGCTCTAAACTCCGTCTAGAGGATTCCTAGTCTATGGTTAACACTGAGAACGTGTACGAATGAGTCAGGGATTCATTTCTAATGCGCGCTCACAATGAGCACAGAATGCGCGCCCGTGACGACTCTCGACCATCAGCGCTGCCATTTAATGGATTAAGTACCGACTGAAGGCTCAATTTGCTTTGAC
The DNA here is from genome assembly GCF_948474715.1 of Cydia amplana. Taxonomy (NCBI): domain Eukaryota; kingdom Metazoa; phylum Arthropoda; class Insecta; order Lepidoptera; family Tortricidae; genus Cydia; species Cydia amplana. The sequence goes on from NC_086084.1 coordinate 10,229,962, forward strand.
TCCACAGTAAAGCACGCTTCGACGACTCCTCTTCATGTAAAGGCTTGTCGGCTTGTTTCATCTGAATGCCAATAAGCCCAGTTGGTCAGGCGCTTAGGCGTTAGATACTTCGAGTACGCCTTTGAGTTACCTACCTACTAAACTGATCTAAAATGAAACGACTAGAAAAGTAATTACTAGGAAGTGTTTCACAATGCTTGGATTTTACTGGTTAACGTGGGAGGATTCTCCCGCCGAAAGCAGCTTTCTTGTGTAACGCCGAAAATGTAAAGTTGATACTCGTAATAACATACCGGGTCAAAGGGCAGCGCCCCGTAGTGCGGCCCCTGCATGTACGGCAGGTAGTACTGCGACGTCGGAGGCGGCGGCGGGCCCTGCAACACCAAAACCACATTATAATATCTGCAAATAAGCTATATATAGTGCGTCAAGCAAATCTTGTCAGTAGCAATGTACTGCAAATTAAAGTAGGGTAACACCATGTAACACTGGATGACACATGAATTGCGCTAAGAAAAGCAGCAATGTACATCGAACCAAAACGTGTTTATTTTCCGCCCTTCATACGTCAGTTTGAGTGAATTATTATAACCTCAAATTTTAGTAATGTTTACCGTCAACGAGCATGATTGTACATTGTAGGTACCTTAGCTTTGCTTGAGGTCATGCATAATCTTGGTCATAGCAGAAATTTCTCTTGAAATAGAAACGATTCAGAATGTAAACAATAAGATGATGGCTGTCATTCACGATCCACATTCCACAGATAACACACAGATGACACGCGATTTTGGAATTATTCGAACACAGTGTTGCTAACCCGCGATTTTTCAAATTTGCCGCCTTTTACTACTGACAAGATTTGGTTGATCCAGTATACGAGCATAATTTTACACGCAATTGAGATATTTTAGTCTCCATTAGTTCAGACAAAGATTTATAATCGATCATCTGTTAAATTCAAAGGGAAAACGAGCTGCACCTCTAGCACAACTTGCATCCGCGAGTTAGACCGCGACTCGAGTCAACATTCCCACGGCTGTCAAATTTGTCCATTTCCGTAGCATGACTTGTACCTAGGGTTGCCAGATGGTCGGGATTCGGCGGGATTCTCCCGATTTTTAGCATGTGTTCCCGATTCCCGACAAAGTGAAAATTGTCCCGAAAAACAGCATCACGTTATAAAACAATAATTTCAAGTTCTGAACTGTCGTCGAGCGAACCAGCGACCCGCGTCGAGCCCGTCAGCGCGCGCGCGGGGCGCGCGTTGCGAGATTGGGCAGAGCAGCTGACGTAGTGCCAAATAATGTAAAATATCGTTGTTTTTAATACAGTTAATTTAATTTGAATGATTCATTTTCCCGACTTAAGGCCCAAAATCCCGAAAAATTGATATTTTTTCCCGATAATAGCGCCTTTCGATCTGGCAACCCTACTTGTACCCGCGACTGCAACAGTCGCGTAGAGAACTCAAAGTCTCGGCGCGACTCGTCAGTGTTCCCCGATGTAATCAAAGTAAACATAAATGCTATTTACATGTGACAACACTGAATCGGAAACAGGGTTGCGCTATTTCATTCGGAGTGACCCTCTGTGAGCGCGAAATTTTATAGAAACCTATATACTCGCAGCCGCAAAAGTGTATTCATAAAGTGTGTATGGTCTTTTGTGGCCCGATGTACATTGTACACTGTTTTAAGAAATCTCCGTAGCTCGAGAAAAGCTCGGCAGGGAGTTTCTTTCACGGCAGCCGGGCTAGCACATGATTGGCGCGACAGTATCTCGCGGCGAGATAGACTACCCGTCCCTCTTTTATTCACATAGATAGAAAAAGACGGGTAGTCTATCTCGCCGCGAGATACTGTCGTGCCAATCATGTACTAGGGGTGCAGTAGCGTTTACGGAAAGGAATTCCTTTGCAACTGCACAGTGCGCGATCATTCACGTTCAAGGAAACCATACATAAATACCATAATAGAAAGACGGAAGCGAAAGAGGTATATCAGGATCGTAGCAAATGGAAATCCGTGGTCTCTGCCTACCCCTCCGGGAAATAGGCATGATTATATCATTCATTCATTCATATATAAACTTGGTCAAGCAAATCTTGTCAGTAGAAAAAGGCGGCAAATTTGAAAAATCTCGGGTTAGCAACACTACGTTTGAATTGTTAGAAAATCGCGTGTCTTTTATATCTTATCTGTGGAACTGTTTTGTTTACATTTCATCGTTGTTCGATGTACATTGCTGCTTTTTGGTCGTTTTCTAGGGTTAACATACTTGAGTTTGCTTTACATTGCTACTGACATATCCGGCTTGGGCTTGACAGAGTATATGTATTTAGCAACACTACGTTTGAATTGTTAGAAAATCGCGTGTCTTTTATATCTTATCTGTGGAACTGTTTTGTTTACATTTCATCGTTGTTCGATGTACATTGCTGCTTTTTGGTCGTTTCCTAGGGATACCATACATTAGTTTGCTTCTACTGATATATCCGGCTTGACAGACTATATGTATGTGTGTTACCTGTGTCTCAGTAGTGGGCTTCTGCCCCTCCTGCTTGACCTTGAGGTCGTCCTTCTTGTCGGGGTTGTCTTTGGGCGGCTTGGCGCTGGGCGGCGGCCGCCCGCCCGCGCCCGCCGCCGCCCCGGGGGGCTTCCCGTCCATGCCAGACTCTTTCCGACGCTGCTCGAGGCTCATGTAGTATCTGGAATGAGACGATACATGGTGGTGATATTCTCACTAAAAGCTTGGCCAGACACAGAGCGCGACGCAGCGCCGCGTGATGCCGACGCGATGACTGTTCAAACAGGGCGAGCGCGGACCGCGCTCTCAACACGCCCTCAACGCGCGCGCGAACGCGGCGCGGCCGCGCGCCACCGCTCGCTGCCTAACGTCCGATCCGACTGATGTGACCCAGCGCGACGCGGCGGGCCGCCGCGTCCCGCCGCGTCCGCGCGGCGCAGCGCTGCGCGGACGCAAGGGGCCGCGCGGCGCGGGGCGCGACAGAAGCGGGGCGTGATACCGGCGGGACGCAGTCTGTTTGACGTCGGTAACCTGTTAGCATGTGCCGCGGACGCGCGGCGCGGACGCGGCGCTGCGTCGCGCTCTGTATCTGGCCAAGCCTTAAAAGCACAGAATAAGTAATAGCATAGAGAAAAAAATACAAAGAGTGCTCACTCCATACATCAGTTTTAGTACCAAAAAGACTATTAGCATCTAGCATCGAGTAGCGGAACTATCAGTACTGCTACTTGACAATAGATGTAGCACCGACAGGAAAGTCTTATGCTGTTGAGATAAGACTTTACTAAGCAGTACTGATAGTTCCGCTACTCGATGCTAGATGTAGACACTGAAATTAATAGTCTGAACTGATGTATGGAGTGAGCACTCTTGTCTTTATTTCTCTATGGTAATCATACAGAACGGACACGCACCGCCCCGCCCCGACTCGGATTACCTCGCCCCGCGACGGGCCGCGACATGAATGTGTGCGTAAGTCGCTCTACTGAGAGCATGCCAGAAGTCCGTCAGATACACAATGACGCGTGTACAGACGTGCCGCGCACACATATACACGCAAATCATTTTTGATGTATGGCGTGTCCGCCCTGTGCTAAAAGTGTCTAGAACTGTCGACAGCGCAGTGAAGACACATTGACGAAATGATCTCTTCCTGCTTCCGAGCGTACGTAGTTATAGCGCGGGTTCAACGAAGGAACGATTCGTAAAGCCAGTCTGGGTGCACTGCATTTTCGTTTACTGTATAATCTTTGTAGTTTCAGGACATTTTACAAAGAATTTAAGGACATCGAGGCACAAAAAAAATCCCATAATAAAACTGTTAAGTGTCCATCAATAAGTTTTTGGCAAAAATGACATTTTTGGTACATGCTTTTATCGCTGACTGTACTTTTCTTACGACAGACAACTAATACTTATCGAGACAATTCTAAAAACCCCTAACACAATTAGGTTGCGTTGTTTCATCACAGAGTTCCTATGGCCACCTCCTGTCTCCATCATCAGATCAGCTCGATGGTACCATAATATTGCATTGTCACCCGACTTACATGTGTATGCAAAATTTCAGCTCAATCGGAAACCGGGAAGTGGATCAAATTTAACTTGCAAGATTCCATTACATAGTTACATACAGGTCGACCTAATAAAAGCGTGTTAAAAATCAACGATCTTATAAAAATATTTGTAAGCAATGATACCTTCTAAGATCCTCCTCCCTCGCATGCGGCGGCCTTTGGAACGCGTAAGGCCCCATCTGAGCTTTCATCTCAATGCTCTCCTTCAAGATCTGATGCGTGTCATTTGGCCTCGGCGCGTCTTTGCCCCCCTTCCCCTTGTCCAGGGGGCTGGCGGCCTTACGCTCGGGCTCCTTCGCCTTGTCTTCCAGCGAAGCGCCCGGCGGAGCGCCCGGTTCAACGTTGTAAGGAAAATTCGGCACGTAGTTGTATGGGTAGAAGTGCTGCGGAAGGACTTTCTGGGGAGCGTTCTCGGGTTTGCCGTCCTGGAAGTAATGGAACGTTTGAAATGTGCAGGATTTGGTAAAGCTCATACAGTTCCTATTAGGGTTCCGTACCCAAAAGGTAAAAAAACGGGACCCTGTTACTAAGACTTATTCGCTGTCCGTCCGTCTGTCACCAGCCAGCCTATTATGGATAGCTTTATCCATCTTTATCCACGTGATAAAATAACTGTCACTGTTTAACACCGTGGGAAAGAAAGTGACGGACACCGTTTTATCACGCTGTCACGTAGACAAGAACGACCATCATATCCGTACTGGCTGTATCTCATGAACCACGATAGCTAGACAGTTGAAAATTTCACAAATGATGTATCTTTGTTGCCGCTATAACAACAAATTATTAAAATTAAAATTAAATAAATATTTAAGGGGGGCTCCCATACAACAAACACGATTTTTTTGCTCTATTTTTTGTTGATGGTGAGGAACCCTCCGTGCGCGAGTCCGACTCGCACTTGGCCGGTTTTAGATACATATCGTAGGTATACGGCCAAGGAAAAGGTGTTAGAGAACACAATGAAATGTAATACCTATCCCATCCATAAACGATATCAAATAGAGAAGAGAATCTTTTAACACCATTTCCTCAGCAGAATAGTTACCTAAAAACTGATGTTTAGTAAGGATTATAAGTATAGCATAAGCATAGGTACAATGAAATCAAACAGAAACGGTTGGACCGAAAAATGTGACAATAACCAAGCAACCGCGCGTGAAATAAATACATTATTATCAATGGGGGTGGTGACGCGTTCAGGACACAGGTGACAGGAGTAGTATATAGAATTAATACAGAAATAGCGTAAGCCGACTACTACAAGGGACCAATAATATGCCTATGGCGTCATTTCAAATGGGGGGGGGGGATCTGGACATCGGATGATTCGAAGTCATTCGAAGCATGATTTTTGGATGATTTTAGGGCGGGTGGGGGGTGGCAAAAATAGATGACGTAAATAAAGGCTTCGTCACACAGGCGCGTTATCCGGGCGCGGCGTGAGCGGGGCGTGAGCGTTTTATATGTAAAAACGGCGCGTCCCGCTCACGCGCCGTCCGAAAAACGCGCCTGTGTGACGAAGCCTTTATGAACAGCCCCTATGGCAGGTTACGTATACATATTCCCCCCACGCCCGCGACCGCTGCAGGGGACCATCGAGTGCGCTGACTTCTGGCCGAAGGGTGTCGTGTTTCGGAGGTTCCGGGGCAAACTGCCGAATCCGACACAGGAGCAGCCGATGCAACGGAGCCACGCCGTTTTATCGACTAAATAACTAGTGTTTAGTTTTAAGTTTATAAAATACATATGTATGTTAGTGTGTAAGGTATTTGTAATATGGGCCTTGTTGCCTGAATTAAATTTCTAAATAAATAAAATAAATAAATAAATAAATATTCCTCAAGGTGAGTACCTTGAGGTCGGACTTGGGGTCCTTGCCGAGGTCCTCCTTGCCCTTGTCGGCGGGCGGCGCCGGCGGCGCGTGCGTCGGCGGCAGGTACGGCGGCTGGCCGTAGTACTGCAAGGTGACACTTTGTTATTGCGATAAACCAGAGGACAAAACACTCGGCGAGACTTCATATGTGTTATAATATAAGAGTGTCCCTCAGCGTCTGTGGTATGTCAACGTCAACACGTATATCAGATAATAAGGCCGGCTTTTGAGCTTGTATGAAAATACCGCTACTGTTATTGAATTTCCTAATTTCACCTAAGTGATAACCGCGCCTCCCGAAGACTTGTTTTCAGATTAGCAGATCGATCATGTTCAGAAGCGTCACCGGTTCTTTACGGATTGGAGCCCTTACAATCACTGAATTCAGTGCTATTTTTACAGTATTCATGTCAAGAAATTGACAGATCTCCTTCCTAATATCTACCAGGGATGTTGCCAACATCCGCATCCGCAACCGCGGAACTTCCGCCTTATTTTCAACATCCGCATCCGCATAAAATCGATGCGGAGCTTATGCGGATGCGGATGTCGAACAAGTGGGTACAGGAACGTCTTAGCGGCGGCGTAAGTGCTAGGTGATTTCGTCATTAACTATATCGTCTAGATCCAGAAAAGTCGGCCAAGTTACTGTTTATTAAATATAACGCATCTATATTCTTTCTCAAATACTAAACGTTTGGTTTTTTTTTAATAAAAAAATACTAAAAATGTAATATTTGACATTTTCTAAGTACCTAATCTTGACATCCGCATCCGCATCCGCGGATGTGAGCCTTTAAATATCCGCATCCGCGGATGTCAAAAAATCTGCATCCGCAACATCCCTGATATCTACCTAATGCCTAAATAAGTATAACTTGAATGATATAGTTAGTCTACCCTTCTCAGGATTACATAAATATTTTGGGGTATATTGACCAATCTTAAATGTCAATCTTCTCTTTTAGGTATAGAAAGAAATACGTGTTGAAATCCCACCTGATGAAAGACCGGGAAGGGCCTGTGCTCGGCGTCGGCGTCGGGCGCGCCCTCCGGCGCGGGCGTGTCGTCCGAGATGTCGGAGTAGGCGGGCGAGCGCGCGCCCGGCGTCGGCGAGCGCCGCCGCCGCTTGCCCGGCGACTCGTCCGGGGAGTCGGCGGACTTGCGTTGGCTTTCCTCTGGCATTAGCGCCGAGCGCGGTTTGACCTGGAAGCGATAAATTGTTCACTTATAGCTTCGTGACGAAACAGGATCACTGATAACTGATTCGTAAACTTTATTGCAAACATGTAACATAAGGTCCTAGATGGTCGGTTAAGAACATTGCTGTTAGCACAAATCTCGCTTTTGGAAATAGTGCCTATTTAATAGTACATTACTACAGAGGCCTAGACATAAAATATTGCCGGCGAAGTATTATAGACTACGAAAGCTTCCAAAGCGATTTAATCGTTAAAAAAAAAGATATTTAAATAGGTACCTATAGTTTTAAGGATTGAAAACATTGAAGTTGTTATTGAACCAAAGTTGTACCTTAAATTGAGTAGGTTGTAACGCAGGTAGAGTTTCCGGCGGCGGCGTAGCGGGCGGCGGCGGCGTCGGCACGCGCTCGGCGGGCGGCGCGGCCGGCGGGCTCGGCGCGAACTCCTCCGCGAACCGCGGCGCCGGCGACTCAACCTCCGGCTTCTCGGGGGACTTCTCCGGAGACTTCTCGCTCTTCGCGTCGGGGGATTTGGCAGGAGTCGGTGATTTGACGGGAGTGGCTGGCGTCGCAGGTTCAGAAGGCGGTCGCGCCGGCGAGGCCGGTTCGGGAGGGGTCTCCTCCTGCTCGGAACTCGAGCCGTCCTTGTCGTCGTCGTCCGGCGAGCCGTGCGCGTGCGATCTGTGGTATTTCAAGCCGTTCGCGTGCTTGTACTTTTTGGAGCAGTTGGGCTCGGGGCACTCCAGGAGGACGGGATCGGGGGGCGGAGAGGTCGGGGTGGGGGGCGGGCGCTTTGCTTTCGGGGTCGGCGGGCGCTCGTCGGACGCCTCGGATGTTCTTTTTCTCTTGTTGTCGGGGCGCGGGGGCGTGAAGGGCGTGGGGGAGGGCAGCGCGCGGCGGCCCTTGGCGCCGCCGTTGCGCAGCTTGCTGTGCACGGAGGAGCGCGTCTCGGTGAAGTTGGTCATGTCGGTGGGCGCCGCGCCGCGCCCGCGCTTGGCGCCGCGCCCCTTCGGCGTCCGCGCGTCTAACTCCTCCGTCGGCGAATCGCAGAATCTAGGAAATAGAAAAGGGTTGTCTTATTATTATGGAAATATAGGGCTTCCAGCTATTTTTGATCATATCTACCTGCTATGGTCATCTCAATCTTTAGGTAATTAGGTATAGGTATATATTTATTATTTATAGAACTTTTAATATTCAATATTTGAAATTATAACAATGCAGAAGCCCGGTTAGGTTTAAGTACTAATACGTAATTTAAAATTATTTTTATTAACCAAGATATGAATGTAACTTACTCGAAATAAATTATTCTTTTTTAGGTATCCAATTTGAAAGAAATGTTTTGTCTCAATTTAGGCCCAATAATGTTTATAATTTTACAACCATATCCTACGATATGAAATAGTCTACTTATCTCAAAGCTACAAAGCAGGAATTTATTACACAGGTATTATTTTAATCCCCACACGCAAGGGCTCAGAGAAATCTTTTACGGCTCTAGTAAAATTAGAACGTTAAGAGCTCTACGTTATTATCCTCTTATATTTTATGGGAGCCTGGTCGGCTGCACTTAGTGATATGCCCTCTGGCGTATATCCAGGAAAATTGCTCTGTTCCGGGAGTTATTCCCAAAATTGTGACATTGAATACGATAAGCAATAGCTTCAATGGAAATAAAATGTTTTTTATTGATAAAATAGTGTTTACATTTTGTTAATTTAGGTAGCACTGAGTTTTAATATAGATATAACAATTTTGATAATACGCTTGAGTTTATATGTAATTTATTTGTGCAATAGGCAATGCCTAGGAAAATCTAATACAAACATGGAAAATTCAAGAAAAATTACACAGAACACACACGTTATTGACGTTCTGATTCGTTAAAATTACACGAATCAATAACCTAAAATCTAAATAACCGGAAATATTTCAACATGTCCAGGCACGTGCCATCCCTAGCTGAACCTATTTTAATGCACGCTTGTCTCGCTAAGCCTTGATAAATTAACTCCCGCGTAATTTGAGCACCAGGTGGATTTTAATGAAAAACTTACCGACCCCACGAAAACCGTCATTTGTTACGTTTTTTACATATTTTCATTTACGACAACAAACGCACTTACGCGGTATGTGAGCAAGACAGCGCTATGCACGCTTATAGCGATGTCTCGTTCGCGCACCACAGCGGCGTGCGGATTCACATCCAATATGAAGACCGCCATGTTTTTTTATCTCACTACCCTTTGCACGACGAGTGCACTTATAAATAACATAATTGTTTTGTTGTTAATTATTTCAGACTGTTTTTACATCTTAAGTTCATCTGCTAAAAAGGCCGTTATGTAAAAACATGTTATTGATCGACACATTAGAGATGATAATTAAATAATAATTAGTAACGTAGGTATTGCGTCGTTGTATTGTAGGTACTCGTTGTATTTTTGGAGGAAGTATTCATTTGGGAAGCATTCTAATATCAAAATATTTTATTACTACTATACATTTCTATGGTTGATATATTATTACTTCTTGGTCGGACTAATAACAAAAGTACATATTATCATACTGTCAGATACCAGATACAGACCGCAGAGGCGACAAAAATAACTTTATATTTATGTTCGAAAATTTAGGTAATAAAAATTCAAGTAAACTAGAAAATAAATATGTACCTACGTATAAAACTTATATCTGTTTTAGTATTAACAATATTTTGCGACACCCTACCAGGGCTCATGTACCTTAATGTTATCATGTAATGTAAAAGTGTACTCAGATGTAAGTAAAGACCTCTATCTGACATCTGTATATCTAAATGCAATCTACTTGTTAAACAACCAAAACAATCACTCCCAAGTAGCAATGTAAAAAGATTTACGATAAGTACCTATACATAAACAAAATAACATCAAAGGAAAAATCCAAATCCCAATATCATCCCGCGTAACTAGTAAGTAACACACCTACGCATTCCTCTGTATATATAATGTATCAACTAAAGGTGCCCCTGAGATTTCGGCCGAAATGGATGCCCTGGAGGCCCATTCGAACATTCAAAATCTTAACGTGATTTTATAATGATTAAATGCTACACGTATAGGCATCTCGGTCGCATTCACATCGTAAATAGTTCATTAAAAAGTGTGGTGAAATTCGACACGTTTCGTGGTATTGACAGGTAAAACCTAACTGTAAAATATTTCTACCGGCCAACCCCATTGGTGAACGAGTACGACTTTGAAGAGATATAGTACGAGCAAAGATAAAAATTACAATATATGTAAATACAAGTCAAGTTGAGCTCAGATTTCAAAAAAATCTAACCGGATCCTAAGCTGCTATTCCAAAAGCTTCTGGGTAAGCTTTTGGAATAGCAGACGAGTCTAACGGTCAAAATGTCCTACATACGTCGTCGCTATCCAATTACCTTCTACAAATCTTTAGCTCACACATACTTACACTGGTTCCAGTGCAAGTTTAGCGATGAGAATACACAGGTTGTTAAAAATGGGTCGGTCACGGTCCCACGATTTGTTAACCTTTTTTAAGCCCACCTTCTTTACGAGTTCCTAATGTTATCTAGCGCCGGGCCCTCCGCCCCGATTTGGGCTTAAATAACTTTTTCATTTCTTTGAACCGTAACTAACCGTACCGAACCGTAATTTTTCCGTTGCGTAAAGATTTGCATTCAAGAACTGGCACCTATTCCTAAAAATAAACTAACGACATCTTATAATTCTTTCACAAAAGGACCTATTTAAAGCATTAGGTTGTCAGCTTACAATAAATTTCAAATAGGATTAAGACTCATTCTTCAATACATTTTTTGATAGACTGGCAACAAAGCCTTCAAGATTTGATGATTGCTGAAAACCAATAAGTTCCAAGCTATAATCTATTTCGCCCAATCATATTATCCATATTGACTTGGGCTCAGAACAAGCATATTTGCGCAAGCAAGCCTAGCCTGCTATCCTCATCGCTCAAGGGCCATAAAGACCAATGTATCTGTGCCTTTAAGATTCCTAGTAACTGCTCGTTATCGGAGATCCTATTACACTAGTCGTAATAAAATGGGAATTATTCTGGCCGGTAGCCAACCAGTGAGCTCATTTAGGTCAGGAGGAACCACGCTATGGCGTTTTAACAAATTCCTGTTGGATAACTGGATTTTAATGCAACCATAAAATGCTGACTGGGCAAACAATTAGGTAGATTGAGCGCGTTTGGCCTTGCTTGCGTTTTATTTAGATATTAAATACATATTGAGGAGCTGGAAGCCCTGGGGTCCCTACGGAGAATATTTAGGGTCCTTAGAGGTCCTAAATTTACTTTCTCTCACAAGTCCCACAGGACAGGCCATGCCGAGTGTGGCGGTCATCATAAATATAACTCTGTTTTTATTTTATTTGTGAATTAAACGTATGTATTTTGTAAAATGCAGTCAATGAGGGCAGCATTCGTCGTTTCTCATGAGTATTTTCCAATATGACGCTCTTATTGAATTCAGCGCCTTCTAACTTGTTCCACAGTAGACATTGTCGTTCACGAGTAAGTGATTTAAATGAACTGTATCATTTGACTGAACTCACTCACTCTTCAACTCAGTGCAGATTCAACTCGCTCATTTTGCTCAGTAACTCATCTATCTCAGTGTTCCTTGTTCGCTCTTTCCCACTCATGATTCGAATGAGCAGGCCGAGCTTGACAATCTTTTCAACTCAGTGAAGTGCTTTGCGCTTCTCTATTTCACAGCATAAATAGAGACGGCTGTATAAAAATGGTAACTCACCGTGGTGGTGCCCAGTCATGGCGCGTGCAGTCTAGGAGAGTCCCGACGTAGGTCTTACCGCGCCACGTCACGTTCACCACCAGCACGCCTGTAACAAACAAATGAACGCTTGAAACAATTTTATTACATGTCGATTAAAGGCACACACCTAATATTGTTGGGATTTATAAACATTGTTCTGTTGCAGTCTACCCTGTGCAAATGCGCCGTTAATACGGCCGACATACACGAGATGCAGAAGCAGCCAAGGTTGCTGCGAAGATAAGCGTGAAATTGTATCTGGGCGTTTTTTTTTTTTTTTTCAAATTTGGGATTTTTTAATGTTATTTCTACTCAGAATCACGAGCTCTTTCCTTATCATAATAGGAGAAAAAAAGTGTCCCAAAATTTCCATACATTTTTCGATCTTTCCATTACGCGACCGCCATACAAAGTCTATGAAAAATGGTGACGGAATGGAAAAAAAACCTTAGGACACTTTTTTCTCCTATTAGGATAGAAAGAGCTCGTGATTCTGAGTAGAAATAACATAAAAAATCCCGATTTGAAAAAAAAAAAATGTTTGGGACAACAAAAAAAAAACGCCCATCTATATCAGACCTCTAACGTCTAGCGCGACTTCAAGTATGGACTCGCGCGCGAGAACGCTACTCAATCTACTCATGCTAGACCGCCGATGTCACATCGTGACGTTACGTAGAGTCGTACGCACGCTACACACTACACAACCCAGGTATCGTGGTTAGGCCGAAAGCGGAATCGGGCAATTCCCTGTTAATTCTTTCATATAAATTAAGTGCCGGTAGCATGCCCTACCTTTAAACGACAAAATATATTAATGAAAAACTTATCAATGAAACTAGAGAATGGCATATTAAGTCAGGCAGGCAGTCAGGCAATTAAGAGAACATATATAGTAACGGCACCAGTCATGGGACATTTAAGAGCAAATTTGGAGTATTTGTGATATTTCCCTGATACATGTAAAAGTTCTACCGCTTAGCGTGTTAAAAGATGAATATCCTATCCTTCTTTCATGTTTCAGGCGTGTTGTATCAAAGATACTGCAATTAGTTTCCACATAATTAATAAATTAAAAGTATGGTTTTTTTCTCCAGTCATGGACACCAAAGCTCCAGTAATGGAACCCCGGTAATGGACGTGGATCCAGTAATGGGCCCCCTATAATGGACATACCCTATCAGTATAAGATATTGGAATAGGGAATAAGTTTTGGGCAAAAAACTAGTTATTAGTCATTTTTGGTATAAGCTTTTATGTAAGAATGTATTTTTCTTTCGACAGCCAACTATAATACTCATCGAGACAATTCTAACAAACCCAAACACAATTAGGTTGCGTTTATCACAGAGTTCCTATGGCCACCTCCTGTCTCCATCATGAGATCAATTCCATGTTATCATAATATTGCATTGTCATCCGATTTGCATACGTATCCAAAATTTTAACTCAATCGGAAATCAGAAAGTGGCTCAAATGCCATTTCCAAGATTTGAGCCACACTAACTAACATACAAAACTAACAGGGCAAGTTAAATAAAATTTTGTACCTAAAACGATATTAAATTATCCGAAGTCCGAGGAGACCTCCTGACATAAATCGTAACTACATTATACTTCTGTATTGTTTAAACATGAAATTACGCCATGGCAAGCATCATTATGTAAATTGTCTCATCATAGGAGGTATGCAGTTTTACAGCTCCTATAATGGGATTGGGCAAAATACCACTATTTTTTATACATCTCTAGAGTCACAACATAGTGTGTTGTATACCTTATCTCATGGTAAATGCAATTAACAAAACACATTCTAGTTTACACCAAGTAATAATTAATTACAATTCAATATATGAACTCACCTCTCTTAGCGAAGTTGTTAAGAATTCTTACTGGTAATTTTTTCCAGTGACACGACAACTTTTGGGTTGGCGCCAATTTTTTAAAAAGTAACTGAAATTAATAAAAAGTCAAACTTAAACAGCTCTATGACTCTTATTTGTGGTAAAATATTGCCAGTGTTTATAAACTACTTTTACATACTTATTTTAGAGGATTTGTGGTTTTATGTCCCATTACCGGTTCCACGTCCATTATAGGGTCCACTACGTTATAAACTAAAAAATGCGCGTTTTCCTAGAGATAAGACCTAGCTTAGATCGATTTTTCGCCCCTGAAAACCCCCATATACCTACATAATTTCATCGAAATCGTTAGAGCCGTTTCCGAGATCCCCGATATGTATAAATAAATAATAAATATAGAATTGCTCGTTTAAAGGTATTAGATAGATAGATTCTGACACAGATAGAACGACATAACATAACACGAGTGACATAACTACGAGTGTAACAGCAACTATGACATAAACATTCCTTAACAATAGGTTTCACAACCACACTAATTATATTTGTAAGTACATGTTTTTATCGGATAGATCGATTTTTGCCTGTGATTTTAGCAGTTTTAAGTTTAGATCCTTTAATCAAATTTAAACTCTAAATTTGCCATTCGCCACTGAAAACCGTCTGTGCTTTAAGCACAGAGACAGGGAATAGTTTTTACTTTTTTTTAATAAGGAATGACGTAAAATTGATAAGAAATATTCATAACGCCATGAAAACGAAAGGTACAGAATTATCTCAGAAAAAAATCTTGAAATATGTCATTAAATTATCCGGCATCGTCTCCTTTTATCGAGAACAGGCTTTAAAAGTGTAATTATGTGGAATTGTGGAATTTGTGGACGTCAGACATCATAAAAGAATCTTCACATTGCTTCATTTCACATCTTACTCGTATTCACCGACGTCTCCCGCAGAGCGCAGAAAAACTTATTTATTTCATAAATCCCCGATCCCACGCTATGAATTCCTAGATAAGATGCTAAATGTTGATCCTTCAAGAAATAACGTCTGATTTTCGTATGAATCGTAATAAATGTGCGCCTCGGTGATCTTCAATGTGGCAGACGACGCGTGCCTTCGGCTTTCGGTATCGCCTTCTTTATTTTCTGATACTAAGTATGCAGACAGAGAGCAATGCACCATTGCTACACAGGCTACTTAGCAATATAAATACAATCTGAATATTAAGATTTTATGAAATAAAATCAGATAGCGTATTCAGCCTAATTTCGAAAAGATCGTGACAGAATAGATAAAATTCGATATTTTCTCCACAGTCGTTATCCCGTAAGGTTATATTTGTAAAATAACATCTATGTAGTTCGTCATCATCATAAAACGACGTAAATATATGCATAATAGGTAATAAGTATATACCTGTACCTAGTTATAGTTAGTCAGCTAGTTAGTCAAAGCATTGATGATATGTAATAGGGATTAGTTTGAAAGCATATTGACAATGAATAGTAGCGCTGAATTGCCCCTTTCACCACAAATCATCGTTAGGATGGCTTATCTCCATATATCAATCGGCCTGTCAAACAAAGGGATTGCAATTTGACATTAAACCGAGCACAATATTTACATAAAAGAGCTTATATGCACAAATCCTTGTCAGTTACCTAATAACAACGGACACAATAGCCAACTGAACGGGTATTCTCATCGGCTATCGGAGCGAGGCGTGATCTCTGCAAGACCAAGACCAGAGTAAAATGAACTAAACTTTCCTAACAACTATGCATTATTCGGAGACCACCTAAACACCGTTCCGCCCGAGACTTTGATACGCGCTTGTTTAGTGAGCAACAGGAATGCCTCCCATATCCATTGATTGTCCTATTCTATCAAATGCAGCTATCTGCTACCCTACAAAGGAATATACACTTTATCGGAAGGGCATACGGTATTTATTTAAGCAGGTGCGTAGTATAATGGTCTACTCACACATGCACGGCCCGACGCGTCTCAAGTGCACACACCGGACCAGATAATAGGATGTGTTGGGTATTTAAACGTTTGTATTGGTTCGTAATACGATCAGCGAAGCGGCAGAACTTAGATCAAAGATTATACTCGACTGATTAGAACACTAATGACAGTTGTTCTATTTTCGCTGCTCTGTCTAATTGGATTGAAATGTTATATGCTTGACAACGAACACCCTCGCAAGTCACAAGTTTATTTTAATGTAATATGGATTAATTAATACGAATTTCATAAACAGCTAAAGCTAGGCTCAACCAGCGCGATCTTAAATAAGAATCAAACTTATCAAACTCTCTGTGTGGTTAGTGAATACATTCAGAATGTTGTGATTATTGTCTTTGGTCTTTGGTTTTTAGGGTTCCGTAGCCAAATGGCAAAAAACGGAACCCTTATAGATTCGTCATGTCTGTCTGTCTGTCCGTCTGTCTGTCCGTCCGTATGTCACAGCCACTTTTCTCCGAAACTATAAGAACTATATTGTTGAAACTTGGTAAGTAGATGTATTCTGTGAACCGCATCAAGATTTTCACACAAAAATAGAAAAAAAACAATAATTTTTTGGGGTTCCCCATACTTCGAACTGAAACTCAAAAAATTTTTTTTCATCAAACCCATACGTGTGGGGTATCTATGGATAGGTCTTCAAAAATGATATTGAGGTTTCTAATATCATTTTTTTCTAAACTGAATAGTTTGCGCGAGAGACACTTCCAAATTGGTAAAATGTGTGTCCCCCCCCTGTAACTTCTAAAATAAGAGAATGATAAAACTAAAAAAAATATACGATGTACATTACCATGTAAACTTCCACCGAAAATTGGTTTGAACGAGATCTAGTAAGTAGTTTTTTTTTAATACGTCATAAATCGCCTAAATACGGAACCCTTCATGGGCGAGTCCGACTCGCACTTGGCCGCTTTTTTATTCAGACAAACACACAATACTAATATAGCTGGTCAACCAAATCTTGTCAGTAAAAAAAGGCGCGAAATTCAAATTTTCTATGGGACGATATCCCTTCGCGCCTACATTTTTCAAATTTGACGCCTTTTTCTACTGTCAAGATCTGGTTGACCAAGTTATAACATATTTACTAAGGCAACTTTATAAAATAAATAAGAAATTTGGCGTGGTTCCAGCATTGAAACGAAATCAATTGATTAATACCTACGTAGAGTCTGTGCGGAAAGAGAAGAGTCGTGAATTGTATTGGGATCCAATACATTCTACGACTCTTCGCTTTCCGCACAGACTTTATTAAGCAAATTATACCAAAAATATCAAGATTCTGCTATTACTTAATCCTTTAACTTCATGAAAAACCAATAATAAAAAATAAAAACAAAACGATTTTTAACAAGATGCGGTGTTTACAGGTTGACTAAATTAAATATACAGAGAGAAGTTCTTATTCCACTAACATTAAGTCTACTTTTCCTTGTCTTACATCGCTGATAAGTTTGCGGGCACGAAATTGATGCAGCGAAGTATTGATGTGGGGTCAGACCAATTTGTCACGGGACATTTGCATGCATAGCCGGTTCGAATCGGTTCGGAGAAATACTGGCAATTTTGTGAGTTTTAAGGGAAGTGATGGGTAATCTTGTATTCTTGATGATAAGACCGTGCCCTATTTATCTAAAGTCTAAAGCTTGTAACTTGTAATATAAGTGGAAGTCCCTTTTTGACAGCTTTTGTTAGAAAGGGACTTCCACTTGTATTACAAGTTACAAGCTTTTGATAAACAGGGCATTGGACAAGATAAATCGTTATGTAGACTTAATTAAGACTTTTACAATAAATGCGAAGTTACTTCCACTAAGTGCTAGCTTTACACGTAAGTACATAGTAGGTACAGTGGGCTTTTCAATTATGTAGCACATTCTACATTCGAAAAGTTTTTAAACAATGTTTCTCCTATTGTACTCAAATACATAAAAGAATGACACTTTAGATTAGATTTCCTCGACAATAACTTCTAAAAAAAATTCCCGAACTAGGTTTTATAATTACCAAATTGTCATGTGAAGGAAAAATAAAAAGGCTAAACAGGCACGAAATACAAACAGAATACGTTACATTTAATTATAACATTCTCGCTAGTATTTTTACCCAGTATTTATCCCTGTTATATCCGTTGGCAGCCGCGGCACGTATACGCTGGAAGTGCCGCGCGGCCTCGAACGTGACTCGGCCTGCATATTCATCCCTCCCTTATCGCTAGCGTGCTAACTTATGTAAATTTAATTAATCAATTTCAACCCTCTATTCATACCACATTTTTGTGCCTTAACTCGCTTGCGGAGGTAACTATTTCGCGCTGCGGTTATTCTTTTGATTCGTGTTTATGTTAGAACGCGTTTTAAAACAACTAAGGTTATAAATGGTTTTGCAACACCCATTGTAAGTATTTGCATGTTATACATTCTTTCGATACGCGTACATTGGCAGCATTTAAGTGCCCTCAAACCGGGTGTAGCCGTGTACACATGTTGGCCTTACGAAAAACAAGTAGGCCACTTCCACTTGATAATCGATAACTGCTGTATGTACATATATTAGAATATTAGATAATGTCCATTTCTATTCAAGTGTCGAATATGCTAAGCACATTTTCACCGAATAAATAAAAAACAGAAAAATCCTACAGATTGGACGTTTTATGGAAATACTTCACGCATTTTAGTACAGCACTGTGACAGAAATATATCGTAGAAAATAATCTTATTGAATGATTTACCTAGGGAAAATATCCAAATTGATTATAAAAGTTATAAAAAACAAAGTCGTACGTAAAATAAATCGGAGAAATAAATAACGAGGAAGGGGGCAATACAGACATTACAGACTATATATTTTTGTAAGAAAAGGGTTGAAACCTTGCCATTAGTGAAACACTGACAAGATCCAATTCACGTCAATACCCTAAAACAAAAAATACGTTTAACCTCTTTCCAAACACCTAACATTTTCAGGAAATTTCCGCGGACAGCGTACAAATTGAGATAAAAATGGGGGCATCGGGCGGTCAATCCCTTTTAATCCCCCTGAGGTCTGGCCGTACCTTCTCATAGGTCAAACGAGGCAGCTCGAAATTTTGATAGAACCAGCTTAGAACGATACCTCGACAATACCCCGGGGTTTTTGGTGTGGGAATATTTTAAACTAGCCAAAAAACTGGTTTACCTTTACGTTACTCTAAGAACAGTAGTTATTTTAACATTTCTAAGCACATTTAGAGCATACTACGTATTTTTAATTCATACTTTGTATAAACGAAAGTTACAAATACACGAAATCATTCCCGCATCCAAAACCCCAGGGTATACTCATGACCCCGCCCGTGCTCGCTACGTGCTTGTAATAAAGCCCCTGAGTATTTTAATATGGCCGCTCAAATACCTGAGCCAGCGACGTCCTCAAATTGCGAGAAGATTCATCGGGCCTTATCCAAATACTTTATCGAGGGGCAATTACAAATGTATTTGTGGAGTTTGATACGCTCTTTGAAGCGTTCCGAACGGTATCTTCTAATTGATGGTTATTTATTTTGTTAATAATCAGCAGTGATTAACTATCTAATAAAGTGTTTGTAAAACGATTTAGATTTGTCGATTATATTCTTATGAAGTGCTCGCTGTGGTTACTGATTAGGTTGATAATAATTATGGGAGAAACATTTATTTAGCGATTTGTAGCGTGCCTCATCTCATTCTATATGAAGGCGGAAAAAAAACACTGAAACCGAAATCAATGTGTGATATATCGAATAAAGTTAGTAGGTACAAGTAAGATTTTACAATTTAACAAGTAATAAACTTTAGGTACATATCTGGTACTAAATCGTACGGTCATTGGATAATAATATGCTTTGAAGTAAATTTCACCATGGCCGGCGGAAAACCAACTCCATTTATAAATGCTTTGTTAGTAGTTGTGCGAGTGAAGTAAACATGTGTAAGGCTTGTAATTTAAAGGCCTCTTTCACGCCACACTCTCCTTCCCAACAATACATTAGACAACATAATGATATCTATTCTACATACAATCACAGTCTACTAATAAGAAAGAGACGTTAAGTATCTAGTCTATCTACCACGGGACAAGACATTAAATAAAGTACTTAGGTACTAACATAGACTAGAATTTACTATGTAAGCCATAAAGTAACAAACCGTAGACAACTCTACAAAATACCTGCTACTTACAAGTATTTATAACGAGTATTTGTAACAGATATCAGGAAGTACTTAATGGCTTGTCATAATAAATTAATTACGAATGTTCGTGAAACAGTAAATTAATTTGACGCCTTATTATCTGACGAAACTACAACTAAAATACGTCCGGTTCCAACAAGATGATTGACTTTATCACAGGCCTTAAATGAATCATTCCAAAATGAGTCTTAGCCCGTTTAAATAAAGATTATATAGGTTTACGGCGCCGGTTGAAGCAAGGCCGCTTGATCCAGGGTTATTTATTATTAAATTTATTGTCTTACGAAACAATGAACACATAAAGCATTTCACTATAAGCTATTAGCATAAAATGATCAGTTAAGTATTTCCGACTGACTGGTGGGCAATTGGCGAGCGTGATCAATTAATCAGAGCGACAAATGAGATAATTGACTCAGTGCCCGTGTAAACGTACTTCGCTAACAACTTGGTTTTTGCTCGGCCAAGCCTCGCCTCCGCTCGTCTTTATGAATATGTATTTTATTAACTAACCGCAAAAAATGATACGGCGAAAAACCTTAATGTCAATAACCGCTGTAAAACAAACAAGTTACATATAAAGACTGCTTCTACTTGCAAAGTCGTGTTAGTGTTAATTGTAGATGACGCTACTTAATCATATCTCATACCCATTATTATTTAGTATGATATTTTGGACACGGTCATAAAGATTTTACTCTAATGTTACTTATTTGAGTATCATTAGAGTGTTCACTCTATACACGGCTGCTTATTCCTCTACGCCTTTGTCATATACTGAAAATAGATGGCGTTACGGTTTTATGCGCCGGTACATAAAACTAGACCAAGAATTAGTCTGCGACTATTTTGATAGCACACGCAGTGCAAGTGTTATTTTAAACGTCAAACTTATGAATTGAATGAATTACCATTTAAAAAATCTCCAATCTAAATACAGTTTTAAAGAGACTCCCTAGTTGACACAAAGTATAGGGTGGCATTTTTAAAAGGTAGGCAGATGCCTTCATGACGGTCTGTAGGAAATTGTCGGAGTTTTATTATTTAGGGGTGGATTTCCCTTATAAATGGTTAATGCCGGGCCGGGCCGGTCACGGAAAAGTTAAATTAGAGGCCGTCCGGTTTGGTTGCCTGTAATCGCTTCGATTTTGTTTTGTCTGTCGCTAATGAGTCGTCGGAGAGTCGTTAGCGACTCACTTTGTAGTTTTGTACGTGTTTTTGGTTGGTTTGGTTGAGCAAATTATAGTGTTATTATGAGGACGTATATATTATATACTTATTTTATAATGCAATGTGCGGGATCGAGAGATAGTTTTAATCTTAAAAAACGAAATTTAAAACATATAAAAATATCAAAATTGAGGACATGAATTTTTTTTTACTATTAAGTAGAATGTTAAAAAGATAAAATACAAAACAAAAAAGTCTATTGGAGATGCTGGGATTTGAACCCAGGACTTTCAGCATGCGAAGCAGACACTCTACCACTGAGTTACATCCCCGCCTGATATCACGTACGAAATAAGTAGTCTGTTGCCGCAATACCATCCGTGAAAAGGGCACTACTAAAAGGATTTCACCGATTGTGTGTTTATTCAAAAATTTAATAATTCAATAGTAAATAAGCAATGATATCAGACTGTTTGAACAAAGAAAATCTTAAACATAAAATTTTAACACAGCCTAAATCGCAAAGGTTTCAACAGGTATCTAGTCTAACCAATTACTTTGCTATAGGTATAGGTATCACTTAGTTGAGGCAAATGGTAAGACATTTACGATACGGATTGCAGGGTGAGAGTGATTTGTTTTTGTATTATATATTAAACAGTATATTTTACTTAAACTTTATTTAATCAAAACTAAGCCATATTCTACTATTAGAAAACCACCGCACACCTATTTTAATTTTACCCACAGCCGGTAGACCTAATAGTTTACCCTGGCATTATCCGGAGCGAACGACAAATATCTCTAATTATTTTAACGATTACGTGTTCTGGGCCTTTAGTAGCATGAAGGTGTAAAGGCCTCGATGGGACGAGGTTATTAAATAGCGCGATGTTATCGGATGTGTTGTTCGGGATGCCTGCCGAGCTCGAGCGAGTAGGCTTCAACCAATGCGAGCCATGTTGTCATAATTAGCGATGTGACGAGTCCACTTTTTTTCAATTCGAATCATTCGAATTGATTCGGCCGCTGATTCGAATTTAAAATCGAGTGGACTCGACTCGACGATTCGCGTGGTTCGCGACAAGGTCACAGGCACAGGCGCGGAGCGAGTTGAGACGGCGAGTTACGCGGCAGTTGTTGTAAAAAGAACCTTCAGGGCACGGAATTAAGGTTTATTTTTGAATGGCCATACTAGCAGTGAACTCGAGTTGGGATACTTGGAATGGCGAATCAAGCGGCAGTTGTTGTAAAATGAACCGTCGGGTCACGGAATTAAGGTTTATTTTTGAATGGTCATAGTACCAACTCGAGTTGAGACGGCGAATCGAGCGGCAGTTGTTGTAAAAAGAGCCTTCGGGCTACAGTATTAAGGTTTATTTTTGAATGGCCTTAGTAGCAGTGTGATAGCGTTGACTCGGCTCGGCGAGTTGTTAGCCGAGTTAGCTATTGGTCGAGTTGATTCGAATTGCCCATAGTCTTGATTCGAATTAACTCATCTGTAGGCTGATTCGAATTATTCGAATCAGATAACTCGACTCGCCCATCGCTAGTCATAATGTATCCCTACTAATATTATAAATATAAGTAATTCTGTCTGTCTGTCTGTTACCTCTTCACGCTTAAACCGCTGAACTTATTTACTTTGATATGGAGGGTACAGTCACCAGCATAAATATATGACTGTGGGCAGCCGTGCAAAAATATATG
The DNA here is from genome assembly GCF_948474715.1 of Cydia amplana. Taxonomy (NCBI): domain Eukaryota; kingdom Metazoa; phylum Arthropoda; class Insecta; order Lepidoptera; family Tortricidae; genus Cydia; species Cydia amplana. The sequence continues at coordinate 10,252,960 of NC_086084.1, forward strand.
ATGCTCCATTGGAGGCATAAGTATATGACGACACTACCTCGGTAAAAATATGTGATGCTTTGTGGCCGGCAAAAATATCGTTAGTCTGTATCCGCATAAATATCGGATCGGGTCGCTTAAAAATACATATTTGATTACTCATAAAAATCAAAATTATCTGATTACTCTCATCTGGCATAAATATCTCTCCACTGTGAAAGCAAATACATCGGATGGACGACGGACCGCCTATTATAATATCTGACACGTTGGAAAATCACAAATATGTTATCGACCTTCAAAAACGAACCATACATGTTTGGTATAGAGCCGTAAATTGTATGAAGTGATTTGACAATTCACGAAAAGAGTGCAGAGTTGTTATTGTATATGTCTGTCTCACATTATATTCTATCATCGATTTGACGGAATAAAATGTATATAAATTTTTTGTAAATTTGAACGTATTGCAATCATATCATGAATCTAGTATATAACTGGATCTGGCATGAGGGGTGGGGGAAATGACCGAACGGGATAGTCTTATGTATCATTCAGTAGGAGTAGCAGCGAAAGCGCTATTATTGTTTGTCCTTGTCACAGTCCACAAGTTGACTTCTTTATCATCCTTTTTTATGTAAGAAGGAGGTTTATTAGTTTTATTACACATCTTCTATTAAAAGTCTACCTGAATTATGTGACAATTTAAAATTGCAAATGAAATACGTGAGACAGACATATGCAATGACAAGTCTGCACTCTTTTCGTGAATTGTCAAATCACTTCATACAATTTAAGGCTCTATGCTATCCAGGTATGGTTCGTTTTTGCCGATTGATGACATACATATTTCATAATTTCGTGTCAGATATATAGGCGGTCCGTCTGCCATCCCATGTATTTGCATTCACAGTGGAGAGATATTTAAGCCAGTAGAGAGTAATCACATAATTTTGATTTTTATGAGTCGTCAAATATTTTTATATTTTATCGGGTGATCCGATATTTATGCGGATACAAACTAACGATGTTTTTGCCGGCCACAAAGCATCACATATTTTTACCGAGGTAGTGTCGTCATATACTTATGCCTCCAATGGAGCATCAGATATTTTTGCACGGCTGCCCACAGTCATATATTTTTGCTGGTGACTGTACAAGTACAAATTGCATGTTATTCAAGAATGCGTAACTTAAATTGCATGGCGGCGGCTCGGTTCGTGTGACTCGACTCGAGAAAGACATTTGATCCTCACAAAAAACAGGTTCAATTGGGAAACAATGTGTCACAAGTAGGTATTAATAGGTATAGTCTGTGCGGAAAGAGAAAAGTCGTGAATTGTACGGAGCCCAATACATTCCACGACTCTTCTCTTTCCGCACAGACTCTAGGTTCTAACGACGTAGTTATTGGAATCGACGTCACGATTTTCACGTACATCACAACATCACTTATTCGATCGAAACCTTCACTCGCCCGTGCACGCTTAAAATTGGAATAAGAGACCGGTAATTACCCTACTCATTCACTCCATGTTTTATGTTAGTCATGAATATTTTAATAATAAGCGTAAAAGAAAAAGTTGTAGGCATTTGAAGCATCGTTAGTATAGCCACCGTTTGAAATGTATACTTACTCGGCTGAATACCTAATTAGGTATTAACCTCATGTTTAATTCATTATCTTTGTATCTTAGTTTTTCTTATAGCTATGCGGGTTTTACCAGTGAGTCAATTACTATAGAGTGGTACTCCTAATAAGTCCCTTCGGATTAAATTAATAAGTTACAGAGAAATAACACATTTCATTAGAAAATTGTTTTTACTTTCTAGTTGATCAATGATCATATATGCGGATTATTAATATTAATTATCATAGCACTGTTGTTGTAAAATATGTTTTGTTTTTAAAAACTTTAAAAAATATCGCATCGCATTTCCAAACGCGTTATTCAGCCAATTTTCATTTCACTTCGCTTTTTTCACCATTCCGCCAAGCCACGTTATTTATCGATGTACATAAATACCAGGATTTAAGGAAAGCGAGGGGGAAGCGGGGAGCCTCGACAACCATTAGGCCGTTGATTACCGCGGCCCGTAGTAATTAGCGCGCCTAAATGGACCTATTTCAGTCAACTGCTCTCCTGGTGCGCCGTTGCGATCTCAATCAGGCAGTAAACATTTAACTCGGCGTTTCAGCACTTTCAGCCAATTTACTCGTCCTGAGAATCATTGACAGGATTATTCTTAATGCAGGATTGTTAACAATTAGCCAATGAAGAGTAGGGTAGGAATTGATAAGGCCTCGGTTATTTTATTTGATTAGACTATTTTCCTTATGGGCAATACAGACCCAAAAAAACAATGCTTAAAAAATTTTCTGTCCCCGAAAGTTACGGAAGTTTATGGGCTGAAATCGCCCCCGAATCGTAGTTTTTTTCCTCACCAAAATTGTAGTTGTATGACTTGTATGTCACGTACCTAATACTAATTTCTAAGTAAAGAAAATACTGTCTATAAAACAATGTCACGATATTAAAGCTCTATTTCGGCGTGTGCCTGACAACACGGCCATATCTCTATAATTCACACCAAATTTGCACTGAGAAATCATACTGCAATGCAAACAAACAACAGTTTATACAGTCTGTATTTATAACAGAAGACAATCCTTAGACGTAGTCCGTTATGAGCAGTGAAATGAAACACAATGTAGCGAGCGCCCGCCGCCATTACGGACAATAGCACAATGCACCCCCGCCCGTAATTATTATAAAACACCATAATAAATCACCATCTGTTCGCTCCTGTTGCCACTTTCCAAATTTATCCGAATGTCCTGAGGGAGGCAATTCACGCCCTCTTCGGGCTTATTTATTTTAGGCAGCTTACGGAAATTAAATACGGTTTACCGCACTCGGGTTGTAATTTTTGCGGAGCGTGTTAGCGACGTTTTATGAAGTTCGTTAGTATATGGCTCCCAGAGAGGCATAAAGTCGCCGGTTTGAAAAACCTCGGCGCCGAGAGACGGGTTTACGAGCGCGAACAATTACCGGGCTATCATTAAGTACAGTCTGTTGTAGAAGACTTGGAGGAACTAGTATAGGAGAGCTCTCTATTTACGCAAAGTTGTTATGGATCTTGAGGTCAGATAACAGTGGTTTCCCAAAAACCTATAAGCCAAGAATACATGGCCGTGGTTTACTGGACGCTGGCGTCGTGTCTAACGATAAAACGAACCAATTTTATTTCATTTAGACATAGCATAGTGCGAGCGAGTTACCCAGGTTACCCAGCGAGTGATATCAAAAACAGATCAAATACCAGAGTAACTTTGATTCGTGGCAGTACTCTTGAATTATGCATCACTGACATCACTCTTGTACTAGTTCGTCTTTGCGTTAAATTCACTCAGCGATTAGAATAACGCTTCAGTTAGCTCAACAGCCAGTCAGTCAGCTATCCTCGCAACGCATTCCTTTCCAGCAATTACCAGAAGTATGTAGGATGTCAAATATAAATATGTAACTCGCTATCAACTTTCTGTTTATGCCCGTTTTATAGAGCCATTACCCGTGTTCTGTGCCACTTAGCGCAATACTTTCCTTTGGTATTTTCCATACCAAGTTCGAGAGGCGTTAAATAATTGCGTCCCTCAAAATGAGCTTCGTTTGCCGAGAGCTTTTAAGAGCGTAAAGTTTACTTTACCAACAGGTAGTGAGATGCAAATGAAATCCCCGGAACTTTGTTTGTCAGCGGTGGAAACAATGGCCGGGTCTGATTAGAGCCGCTTTCGGCCGCCCCCAAACGCCCACCGCCTCTCACTGTAATAACTATTCATTCCTCTATTAAATTGCCACAAATAATAAAGATAGAATGCTTGAAATATTTATCAGACCGGTTTTATACCTTTGGGTATTACATTACTGACCATTAGACAAAATGAAATATCGTTCTGGCGTGCTCGATGTAAATAATATGTATATGTTTATTTTATCTTTTGCTATTAAATCTAAGTTCGTAATTTGAAGTATTAATAACCTTGACGAGACAATACAAGATCCTTAGACTTTACAGACATACGTATAGGTAAAAGTAAATCTAGCTCAGTTAAAAACTAAGTTACAATGGCACCAAATGGAAAATTGAGTCAAAATAAGTTCAGATTTATTTATAGAATACATGCATTTATACTTATATGCTTTGAACACATTACCTTAGGTTAATTTTGTACAACGAAATTCATTCAATGCGTATTTATTACGAGTATGCCGACAATTTGTAAAACCGAGTAGCGTTGAAAAGAAAACACGGTTTCCCATTCGTCACAGCCGCTGGGCAAATTGCTCTATGCCTCGCAATGTCCCCCGTTGATTTCAAATTGCTTAGTTCCCTGATGACGGTGATTGTTTACCGAGCCCACGGTTACAAAAGAAATTCCTAGTATTTAATAACCTCGGTTCTCATTACTTCTAGCTGTAATGATCACGCTGTAAAAGGAAAGGAACTTTTCATAATTTATACGCACCGGAGGCGGCACCGGTCGACAGAGTTGAATTCTTTTTTTTTTCAAATACCAGATGCTAAATTGACGTTTTTGTATTTTTAAATAGTGTGAGTTGTGACACACACATCCGATGTTAACTGCATAACGTAAATATATCAAAACGTGTTTGTTATTACAGGGGATGAGGGGACCATGGGTAAGTAAGTCCACTGCGTAATAATCAATTGTTTGATATCGGGTACTTTTCATAATCGGATCAGTCAATACATTTTCGTACTTTCTTAAATCGGTACGAGTATGACATTGATAATAATTATTATTTTAGGGTTACACTGGTGACAATTTATGTGAGTATGATAGTTTATAATGTCATGTAACTTCCCATAATGTACCAGTTACAAAACTATTTTCCTTCCATTTCTAATAACAGATGTCATTGACAGAATTGCGTTTTTTGTGGCACCTCCCCTAAAATTCGTACGAGGGGAAGATACTGCCACCCCATACCGAGGCGATAATAATCGTCGACGGTCCTTTGAAATGCAGAGAAATGAGGCGAGCAAATAAATATTTATTTTACTGTATCAACGCGTGTGATTTTAAACCATACAGCATTATTATATTTTAGAACTAAAACTTCGTTATCAAATGAATTGTTTCTAAATTTGTTTATGTAAGGTGCATTAGGGTAACTTCGAAAGCGGAATAATTTTGAAAATGGTTAATAATAATTAATAAATAACTAGAAGCACTTCCTAATTTAGCACTTCACGCTACTGCAACGCTTACTAAGGCATCAGAGAGAACTGTTGTTACAGTAGAAAGTGCCCCTAGATAGAGTCTGTGCAGAAAGAGAAGAGTCGTGGATTGTATTGGGCCCCATACATTCCACGACTGTTCTCTTTCCGCACAGACTAGATATTCGTATTTGCTATTTTCAAAATTACCCTGCTTTCGAAGTTATCCCATTCCACTTTACTTATTGCAATATTTTTACTCTTAGTTATGAAGGATTAAAATGAAAATGATTGTGATGGTCAGTACTGACGGACACATATAGCTTGTTTTAGACACAAACTCAATGTTGTTTGAATTAGTTATATATTTCAAATAAGTCCGTTCTTAATTGAATATTTAATTAAAACAAGCAAGGTGTCAGGATCAATATGAAACGCTAAAGCAGAAACGACCAGGCGTGCATAAGCGTGAGATGTAAGCTGCGCTACGGTGCTGCGTTCGTGCGCTAGTAACAACTCACCACCTTCCGTCTCATGCCAGACGATGCCCTCCAGCGTGACCGAGGTACCCGGCTCGCATGGGCCCAGACAGTCCGGCTCCGTGATCGTGCCGACTGACGTGCCGACGCATACTTCCGCTGTGTCCTAGGAAATAGAAAAATAAAGGTCAGTTCTTGGTATCCCGAAACGAACACAACAGGATTGAGAAAATATGGCGAACGCTTCATTCCCGTATACTTAATAAGTAAAAAATAAGTCTGTGTCATTCAACAACCTGCTGAAACCGGAAAGAAACGTTTCAGCAGGTTGTTGAGTACATCTCTCACAACTCACAATGCATATCTCACATGATATAACAAGCGAACATTTTGTACGTATATTACATATTATACAATTGACAAAAGTACGAAGGACTTGTTCATCCACACAGACATTAAATCCCTACACCCTCGTATGCGAAGAAATCTGGAAAACAAGATTACGTATAAGAATAACTATCATACCGTAAACTGGGGTTGTTACTTTATTCGTAGGGCAACATTGATCAATGATCATTCATTTTTAAACTATAAGTATATAATAATATGTAGGTAATTCGTTTTTGAACGCTTACATCATATTGTTGCCCTTGCCACATTACCACATCATAAAATTCTTAAGTTCGTGTTCAAAAGTCGATGATCATATTTATGTTACCCCGCGTATGAAAGTAACCCCCCAGTTTACCGGTCCACAAGCTTTCACCTTATTTATGAATAATGAGTATAATTAGTAAAATTCAATCTCAATTAAGAGCACTCCAGTATTCAGTCAGCACAAAAACACACCAAAAGCCCGCCGCGCCGCGCCGCAGGAATGTCGGAGCATTTCCAGCGAAACGATACCAGCTTATTATCATAATGAATCTTAATAAATTAATATCGATACCTTTCAAGGCGCATTAGAGCATCGTTTAACTTGCATAATGCCTGGCATGCACATAGTTGCAGCATTTAAGAGCCAACAGGAGTGGTCATTTCTCCATACTCCTAATAGAGTATTACTAGATATAAGTAATAAACCTAATAAGATTAAATATATAATAAAAAAACAACTGAATTCCATAGTACAAGAATAATTAATAAATAAGTAAGCACATAGATATAATACATATACACATAAACATATATAAATACATAATTATAATAAATATTATTAGAACTTAAGACTAGGGAATAAGTCCCCGCTCTACCTAGTTAATAAAATCTTAAATATTAAAGATTGTAACTAGGTTTTAGAAATTGTAATTCTATTATTATTTGAAATAAACAGATTTAATAAAAAAAAAATACAAACGTACTCGACTGTTTCCTCCGTGGGTTTTGAAGCTAGAGCAATGATTTTTTCAACACAGATTAATATTGTCAATATCTGTGTCGGAGCATTTTGCTTTTCTTGATATTTTTGTTTTTTAAGGCGCTTAGAGCCCTTCAAAAATGGCCAAAATGGCCTAATTGACTATACCGCAATGAGAGGCGTGCTATTCAAAACTGATATCAATTAGTCAAAAAAGCAAAACGGTCCGACACAGATAATGTCATAATCATTTAGATTTCGAATTTTGGTTACGATTAACGATTGGTTAAGTTTTGGAGGAGGAAACAGTCGAGTACAAAACCTCGATTTTTAAGATTTTTACACAGGATTTTTCACCTTGTCCTTATCGCACTAGTTTTAGGAGCCGCTTCCGTTAGCGAGACGGGTATATTTACCTAAAATATTTAAATCTTAGCTCCTGTTGGCTCTTAACGGTCTGTGAACTAGTTCAGACTTAAATAGGCACAAATGAGTTACCTGACGTTTACGCCAGTAACAGTTATTTTAATGATGTTGTTTAATATTTAGTTTCAATTTTCTCGTCGGGGATATGATTGCGTAAGATTAAGTGCACTGATGAGGACTGTAAGACGCAATCTATTTAGTTGTAGACACAAAACTTGAAACGATGTTTTCATACTAGTAGAACAGGTAAAACTTTCAGCTTAGTGGAGTGAAAAAAGTTTACTTGTTATAAGCTCAAAAGCAAGCTTGTTATACCTAAGCGTTTTGAGGAATTAATTCCCAGCAAGCTGGAAATCGTTTTTATGCCTTAATTTGGTCCTAAATGTGTGTAATCCAAGTTTACGCAATTCCAGGACATGTAAATGTGAATTTTTATTGTATATAAATTAGGGACCACTACATAGGTCATGTAGCCTGACTCTATTTATAAATGAAGAGTTTTTCTTTTGTTGTACTTATAAACACAGCCAGCAAAATATCGTTACCATTAATGGGTCTTCAGTGGCTTCAGTTCACTCGAGTTTCCAGTTATTTAAAACCAACAGTGATACCAAAATACATAAAATGCAAAAGCCCTTATCGTCTATTTCCAGAAAAGGTTCGCAGTACTTAATGTGAGCAAGTTGGTGTAAAATCGTTACGACAGTCTGCGGTACACCAGGATTGCATAAAAGAGCGTTTACCGTGGAAACATAATCAAATGAAGCCATTTACATTCAACGCGGGCCGCTAGATGTCGCTGTCTCCCTTACGCACGTTAATGGGCTTGCAAATTGTGAAGTAAACTGCTCAATATACAAAATCCCTTGAGATACTTGTGCTGTAATTGGAAAAATAAAAATTCGACGAATAATCTATTTTTGACACTAAAGAAAAACGAGTTGCGGTGTACAGCTACATATTTAGATCTTTACTAAATATACTATAGAGATCCAAGTCTAATGCAACTAAAAGTAACATAAGACCCTTCTGTAGCGCGTAGGTTTTTATGCTCGCCTCGCGACAATTTATACACAATGGTATTGCGCTTGCATAAACATGGTCGTAAGAGTATAAAGGATTTTTAAATAGTTTTAAGGGCGTACGGCTGTGCTGTGCGAACACGCGATATAATATAACGGAACGAAATATTATGTCCCATTGTTAGCGAGATGTGAGTGACAAATCATCGGGCTTATCGTGTAGATATCATAATATGTACATGTAACTGATGTAACATTGTTACTTGTTTGTTTGTGACTTGGTATGCAAACAGCTGACTCAGCCGAGATTACAGTTTCAACCAGAGACGTATACATGAAATAAACATTTGTGTTCTTTATCATTTACATACCTAGTTTATGAATCTAAGAAATCTAGTAATATGTTACTTTAACCACCTGTAATACCTACTATTTATTAACAGCACCATCTATTTCCTAGCTGTATAAGTTATTAGGAAATAGATAACGTAAAGGTTACCCTTACGACGAGTCTATAAATCTAAAACAAAAACGTATAGAGGTTGCCAGACATTATTTATTTACTTGTCTCGACTTCATAAAACAGCAAAGTTGCGTTGTGAATTTTACACCTACGCTATAATGTACAAAAAGAAACGCTTTTAAACTTACTTTACGAGCGGCTAAATGACATGTTTTATGAGGAACACTACTTTCATGCCATCATTATTGTACTTAGGTTGAGCTAAAATGTTCAACTTTGTATGAAAATAAAGTTTTGTACAGTCAGCATCACCGAATGAAATTAGGGATCAAAAACTCTACCTAGAAATATTATTATCTAAAGTCTATTTTTTTATTCGGTAGACTGAAATGACAGTTAATAGTATGAAATGACATTTCATGTTCATACTATTAACTGTCATTTCAGTCTACGGAATAAAAAAATAGACTTTAATTCCTTGACAAAGACGAATATGTCTCAATATCACTTATGACGATTGGTTAGTCCACTGTTATTGATGACTGACTGTACCTACATATTTAGTTTTATTTAATTTGATTCGTATTTTGTTTAATTACCTATTACGCTAGTAATTAGGTACCTATTTAAAGTAGTAAGTATTTTAACTATCCACATACTTGTTTTCAAGTCCGCAGTTCTGTAACTATTATTACATAAATAGTGACTGAGATCCGACAAGCCTAGCTAATAGGCATAAGGGGAATCGCATTAGATGAGAACTTTTATCTTCGCTTTAAAAGCGCAGGCTTTTGCTTGAAGGATCATTATGTCATTAATAAGTAGTTATGATTATAGTCAGACGGTTATTAACTGGCTAGCGACCTAGCGAGTCTAGCGACGATACTCCGATTAGTGCCCGGCAGTTCAACCGCAAACATATTAATATTTCGACACGCGACGCCATTAAATCCTATATTGGTGTCGGAACGTTACAAGTTTAGCTATGGAGGGACTGTACGAGGGGAGCTATGAAACGAAGGGGTCTATCGTGCCATTCCAAACTGACTTAACTCAACTAAAAACTCATAAACATATGACTTTTTAAATAGGTTAGCGTAGCGCCGGCCAGCTGCCGCTTTATCTTGAAAAACGAACGTTCAAGCGGATAAGTTTTGCTTACATCGATCGCACTAAGAGCTACCAGGATAACAGAACAATAGAGCGTAAATCAATATATAAAATGACGGTGCACGAGTGTAATGAGCGGGCCATCGATTAAAGCGCTTCGTTTGAAGATGTCTCAAAGCGGCGCGAGCTAATTTGTAGTCACCGGCTGAACGCCGCGAAAGGAAAGCGCGACGACTGACACCGACACCCTCCTACATGCCTAATGACTTCCAACTGTTCCAACAATGTTGCTTTAGCTTTACTGCTTTATGTGTATGTCGAAACTTCAAATCACAGGAATTGGCAGCCAAGCGTCATTGCAAACGATAACAGTTCACCCGAATTACAATCTACATACATACCCTTACCCTGTGAACATACGTCATTAAAATAATCTAGGGAAATGGCACGTTTTAGTGTGCGCGTTTATGGGATCCTGGTGGATGGCGCTCCGTGCCAGGAGCAATAAATACCGGGGCGGGTCCCCGCCATCTTGTTTACCAGTTTACCACCTAGGGACGGAACATTAATTTTCTGCTATGCGGAATAAGTGGCGACAAAGAGTGTTCGCGGCGCCTAATGGCGTAGAACACATCAACATTAGGAGTTATAAGAAGGCTGCCAAGTGCAATAAGAAGAGCGGAAGAAACACCAATCCGCTAGATCCATCACGGTTTTACTGCTGTTTTGTTGCGAGACGGAAATAAATGGGTAACTCACGATACAGGAACTGAGCAACAAGAATGTTTACTTTCTTTTATACAAATGACTTACGTGTTAATTGTTTGTTATATTTAAGGTTCACGCAACTCATTTGCTTGAATCCTTTTTAATCACGCCACGCGCTTTTTTTAGGTACCTACTAAAGCTTTGTATAATAAAGAAACTCACATAAATACATAAATATATACATACAAACATGAACGCTGAAAACAATACACTCTTTTTGTTTGGGCAGTCGTGTAAAAAATACAACCTTTTAACAAAATAATCAAGAAGTAAGTTATTAAACGATAAAAGCGCTAATGCATGTTGCGCTTAATTTTTTTGCTGCAGTGTTAGGTTGTTTCAGTTGTTTGTAAGAGATGGCTTTTTATCAACAAGACACAAAGACGAAACTTCGTACGACTGTCTAATGTTAAAATCTGACTGCGAATGTTCTAGCGAAGTATACAGGCTCAAAACTCTTAGAGTTGTTTTATCTCTAGTTTAATTAGGTAATTAATTGTTCATTTCCCCGTGCCTACTTTATTAAATGTAGATTGTAGGTTTTCAATAATATTTGTGTTCGTAGCAAGAATGTTATTTAAAAAATCTCAAATTGTAAATACATATTTAAATTATAGTATTCAATTACTCCGCTCCACCGTTACTGAGCAAATTATAAAGCGGGTCCGCACAGTAACTCCGGGAAAATTAACATTTAAACGAACTTTCGCGGCTCGCTACCAATTGAAAGAAAGCTGCTTCTAATGGAATTAATTATCATTTCCGCTCCCCCTATCTGTGCTGTTATGATGTACAGATACCACTGTATTGCGTATAGATAAGCACACCTAAGTACTCGCTATGCTAATGAAATAAAGATAGACAACTAATTAACATACGCATGCCTTTTGTTTTTATGAGGTAATGTCAAACGAATGGTTCTGAAAGCTCGTGATGAAAAATTCTACATTTGCATTGACTGTGACATCGTCACATTTCACTTTTAGTGGCAGCATATGGTTTTCAATCGTCATGATCCTAAAATAGACGAAGCATTAAAAAAATTGCCAATCTCATTCCGCTAAATTAAAGGTTATACATATATGAAAAACTCCACATAAAATAATATCTTTAAAATTTGATTTATACCTCGATGTGCATTTTATTGACTTATCATGATACACAACTCGTTCCATCCGGTGCTTAACCGACATTAACAGGAGTCTACGACTTTATGCATCGCAAAGTTCGCGTTTAGTCATAAAACGGTCGTATAACGGCGTACGTGGACTGCGTATAAATAATAATTAAGGCACACAATCACAGGCTCGTACTTTTAACAAGGGGCCGGACCCTTCTCATCGCTGACAGTTTCTAATTATCTGGGTACAATTCGATTTAATGCCACGCAACTGTTTGAATATTCGTTAAAGCTTTTATACTTGAAAAATTATGTGACGGGTATTTGTCATAATCATAATGTCAATTGATATTGTCGCGAGTAAAGTGGCTTGTGACAGTTGTGGCAAGGCTTAGGGCTCGGGTTTTATTGACCTTGAGTGGCTCGGCGATGACTTGGCAATGAAAATTCATTTTGGATTTAGTTTCGTTTGCCGAGGCCGACTTTTACGAGTATAATAATGAGTAATTACAGTAAAACTCTTTACATGGCGTAATAAAATATATCTTGAGCGATAAAAGCGTTTAAAACTAGGTATATGTAAGTATATGAAAATCCTAAAGGGTCCGTGGAAAATCAAGATTTAGGTGCGGAAATTTTATTAAATGTTATGTTATGTAGTGTTGCTCTCTTCTTTTTGACACGAATAAACGCTTTCTGTTCTATTCTACTCTGAATATGACCGTACTTACTAAGCGGGTTTTCCTGTATAACTGTATAAAGTTCTCCTTGAGTGACGAGAAAAGCGAAGAGTTTTAGTACCTATATTTGTGCAACTTCGGCAAATCCATGTAGATTGATGGATTTCTGCCGGGTGAGGTGTCATTAGATTTAGTATTATCTTAGTACTCTCAGCAGTAAAAAGTGGTAAGGCTAAAAAATAATTAATTAAAAATTAAAAAAACACGACTGCAGTTTAATTAAGCGAACTGAAAAGCTAAAAATAATTTTAGTTATATTAGTTACTCAACTTAATTAATGTAAATTAGAATATAAGTGTTCAGACAGGGTCATAAACAGCAAATGCAAAAGTTTAAGCTCGTTTAGGATCGTGACTGTACCTGTATATTTTATTTTGATTGCAGTCGGGGACCTTGATGTATTAAAATTTTCCCATTTAAAAGGTCCCCGACTGCAATCAAAATAAAATATACAGGTACAGTCACGATCCTAAACGAGCCTAAACTTTTGCATTTGCTGTTTATGACCCTGTCTGAACACTTATATTCTAATTTACATTAATTAAGTTGAGTAACTAATATAACTAAAATTATTTTTAGCTTTTCAGTTCGCTTAATTAAACTGCAGTCGTGTTTTTTTAATTTTTAATTAATTATTTTTATTTTATACATTTTAGTGATCATACAAACTAACGGTTATGTAGCATAATTTCTAAAATCAAATTTCCTAAGTACGAAATTCCTAAAGACAGAACATCGAAAATCAAAATGTCTAATATACGAAATTCCTAAAGATACAGGTCCTACAGTTAATCAACCTACTATTTAAATGTCTAAAATACAATACTGCTAGTGCACGAAAATACTAACGATCTTTTTCCTACGTTCAGTTGACCTAAGTTTAAAATGTATAAACTGCGAAATTTCTAAGACATTTGTCCTACGTTTAGCTGACCTTAGCTTAAAGAGTCAAACGTACGCAACTTTATTTTCAAAAAACTTCCTTTACAACTTAACTAGACGGAGCCCCGCTTCGCAGGGCTCCTAATTCTGGGTGGTTTGCCCTTCGGGCATCTGAAGCTACCTAACGAACCTAACCTACCTACCTCCCTACGCTTTTCCCCCAAAGTGTACTGTTTTCACGGACGTCACACTAAACTAAATCAATAGGTAGATAGGTTAGGTTCGTTAGGTAGCTACGCGGGGCTCCGTCAACTTAGGGTAAGAAGGAAATGTTCTCGGAAATATTGATTTTCAATATATCGTCATTAGGCTTTTTGAACGTAGCTATTTTGAGCACTAGACATATTGACTTTCAAAGTATTGTCCTTAGGTATTGTGTACAAAGGAATATTGATTTTCGAAAATGAGATCGTTCGATTAAAACTGTATTAGGACATGCGTCTTTAGGAATTTCGTATATTAGACATTTTGATTTTCGATGTTCTGTTTTAGGAATTTCGTACTTAGGAAATGTGAGTTTAGAAATTATGCTATACTCAGAATTGCATGTACCTAATGCTGGTACAGATGGCGCTGATTTATTCGGATCTAAAGTAACACTCATGGAGGTTTATTTACGTGATTACCTCCTCATCAGTTAATCAACCGATTTGAGCGAAAGTTGTGGCATCTGATAGATATTACTGCGATTTAGGTTAATAGTAAAAACATAAAATATGTGGGCTTATAGCGAGCTGTAAAAGTTCCTTCGACCCTTTGTGGAGCTTGGTCTTCGGCCTTTATCATTTAGATACTTATAATATTATTTCTGTGTTTGAAGAACTAGTAAGCATGGACGCGAGCTTACGTGGAAACGATCCTCTCTTGGACGCTTCGAGCCATCGGCCCCTAATTGGAGCTTTGGCCTTCGGCCTTTGCAATTAAGAAACTTGGGGAAGTTCCAAAAAGCACGCACCTGGCTTACGCTCCGGGCCTTACGGCCCTACGCGGAGCTCGACGCACCTGCCTTACGCTCCAGTCCTTCGGCCCTGCGAGGAGCTCGGCTTTCGGCCTTTGCAATTAGAATACTTGGGGATTTTGTATAAAGCGCGCACCGGGTCTGTCTTACGCTCCGGGCCTTCGTGTACCCATGAAGCTCGGCCTTTGGCCTTTGAAAAAATTTAGATTTTACAAAAAAAATTGGTTATTAATGACACTTTCACACTTTTTTCTGTCAAAGTCGGTGCAGTTAGCTTAGACGGATTCTACAATCGTATCGATTAATAAATATAAGTTATTTGTACACATTTCGATTCCATTAGCGCAATTTGGAATGTAGGTATTGGCGGCTTTTAAAACATGTGTTAAAAACTTTAAGTAGTATAATGTAATATGTACTATATTATGTTTTTTTATGATCGGCGGTCAAAACCTTCCTTTTAATATCCAATTCAATAAGAATATTTGGTTTCATGGGATTTGCTTTTCTTAACATATTTTGAAAATTCTTACTTTCCTAAAATTAGATTTAAACCAACATGTTGCATATATATTATTACTCGTCTTTCAAAGCTCTACATTTTGATACCCTACTCGATAGGTTTGCAAGATATTTTTTTCTTAAGGTTGCGTAATTTGGCGTATTAAGTCCGCCATATCGATTTTGTAATGACGTCACATAGCCTATTAGTCATGCTTGTTATGAAAAAAAAGCTGCACTTTTGGAGGAAAGCAAGCCGCTTTGCACGATGATAGTGGAGGCCCATTAAAACATTTTTTTTCGAGGAACCCGTAATTTCGTCCCTTAGAGGCCGAGGTGAAACGAGGTCTGTTAAAAAAAGAAAAAAAATCCTACAAGTTTCACGGATCATCCAATTTCGTTAAATTTGGTGTCAATTGAAAGAAAATTACATTCTTAATTATAAAAAAAAAAAAAAAAAATTATTAAAGAAAAATAGTGTGAAAAGATTGAAAACCTATTTTTTCCTTTTACGGTTTATTTGTGCAAATAGTGTCTTCCACATTGAATAATGTTTAGAAAAAAGTACTGTACCATAAAATTAAACACATTTTTCATCATATACTGAAAACCGCATCAAAATCGGTTAAGCAGTTTATGAGATCCATGTTTCAGAAGTTGGCTTAGTTTTATTTATTTATTTTATAGACCAAGAAGCATGTAAATCATAGTAAATTTTAAGTATTTTGTGGGTATTTACTTTATTTATTTTAAAAATATGTGTATATATTCACAAAAAACTGGACAAGTGCTAGTCGGACTCGCGCACGAAAGGTTCCGTACCATTACGCAAAAAACGGCAAAAAATGTACGTTTGTTGTATGGGAGCCCCACTTAAATATTTATTTTATTCTATTTTTAGTATTTGTTGTTATAGCGCAACAGATATACATCATCTGTGAAAATTTCAACTGCCTAGCTATCACGGTTCATGAGATACAGTCGGATGTTTACCAGTTCTGTTCCGTTTGGACAGACGGACGGACGGACAGACAGCGGAGTCTTAGTAATAGGGTCCCGTTTTTACCCTTTGAGTACGGAACCCTGAAAAGGTCTATTCGCCTTCATTCGTACTTAGCTCACCTGGTACGCTGCACGCAACGTATGTTTGTGAAGTGCAGCTTGAGTTGAGGGAAGGTTAGTTACAAGTTTGTTCTTTAAGTACTGTAAAAAACCGTTCTGTGCTCTGCATGTGCATAATACAATTTAATAAAATGGTTTCCAGGGAACCAAATAAGCTTACTTAGGTATAAGCTTACTTAGGTATAAAGGCAGGAGGTACTTCAGAATGCTACTGGACGCTGGACGTGTTGGAGTCTCAGGGCCTAAATAGTGCTGACGGAAAAAGGCCAGATTGTTTGACACTGCTGAAAACGCAGCCCCGTTTGGGATGCGACGTGTGTAAGCACACTTGCCCCTTCACACCTACCACAGGGCGCGTCGGAGCAGCCGCCGAAAATACAGCAAAACTTAAACGAGCGAAATATTCTAATTCTAATTTGGAGCCTGCCTACGAATTTGTACATAGGTACCAGTAGCCGTAGAGACCAGCGGCTCTTAGTGTGCTGAGGCAAAAAAAAACTATCAATAAATTAAGACAATGATGCTTACGTGAAAAAAGGGGCGACCCCAGGTCCGACGCATATTTAGTGTAAGACACGTCGTTAGCCACACAGCGAAGCAACGCGAGCAGCGTTATAGGCACAAGCTCATCGGAACCATCTACCGCAAAAGTACTGCAAGTTCCCGGCCCTAATTCTGCATCCAAAAAGGAGTCGAACAGGATGATCGACCCACTATCTCCAAAGCTGTTTACCTCTTGCCTACAGGAAATCGTCCAGAAGCTGGTGGCTAAAAGGGAAACAATGGGCATTGACGTCGGCGAAATAAGGTTGAAAAACCTGCGTTCTTCCGACGGCATAGTCTTGTTTCCCCACACTGCACCTCATTTAGACAAAATGTTAGACCTTAGACCAGCAAGTCTTGAAGTCGGATTCGAAATGAACAGGACAAAAACCCAGTTAATGGTCAATGGAGTGAAACGTAGGGTCACGGTAGATGGGCAGGATATACAATTTTGTTGACGAATACACCTGCATGGGCCAGATAGAATCATTCGATAATATGCAGTCCAAGGAAATCGATCGACGCATCGAAAACGCCTGGAAGACCTTCTGGTCCACGAAGGGCCATCTTCCACTGGCATCAAAACACAAACACTTCAACATAATATATAATGGACCAACAAAGTTTTGCTGCCTGAACCCCTATATTTAAAAATACAGATTATTGCCTATATTGTACTTTAGTTACTCACCAGTTAGGTTATGTATATTTATATATAATATAATTTTGATATATATTTATTTATAATAGTATTAAATATTATTTGTTCCCGTCGTCCACAACGTGTCCTGCACTGCATGCTGTCCCGCACACTCCGCTGGCTCCACAGAAAACCAGCGCCGTTGGCCACGCTAGTCGTGCCAGCTGCATTGCTGAGTGGAGACCATTTCGGCTTCACATCTCTATACTATATCCGCTGATTTGTTTATCTTTGCCTTGTATCTGCAATATGTGTTTTGTTTGTATTGATGTGTTGTCTGAATAAATGATTTCTATTCTATTCTATTCTATTCTAACATGTGTATCCTTACTTATCCTAACAACCTACAGCGCATAAACTTGGTCATTAACAGAAGCCCAATAATAGTCCCAACTCAAGAATATGACAGTACTAAAAATCGCCATTTAATAAAACTTAGCCAAATTTGAAAACTTGAATCTCATAAACGGCTTAACCGATTTTGATGTGGTTTTCAATATACGATAAGAAATATGTTTGCTTTTATCATTTAGTGCTTTTTGTAGACTTTTTTCTATATGGAACACACTATTTGCAAAAATAAAGTGTAAAAGGAAAAAATAAGTTTTCAATTTTTTATACATTATTTTTGTATTGACATATTTTGTTTTATTTTTTTTTACGATAAAGAAAGTCATTTTCTTACAATTGATACCAAATTTAACGAAATCGGATGATCTGTAAAATTTGTAGGATTTTTTTTCTGTTTATAACAGACCTCGCTTCACCTCGGCTCCTAAGGGACGAAATTACCGGTTCTTCGAAAATAATCGTTTTATTGAGCCTCCACTATCATCGTGCAAAGCGGCTTGCTTTCCTCTCAAAATGCAGCTTTCGGGCAAAAAAGCTTCATAACCAGTAAGACTATATGTCACCCGGGATGACGTAAGGATTCTAACGATATATCATACATCTAAATCGGTTGAGGCATTCTGAAGTTATCGTGGAATAAAGAAACTCACATAAATACATAAATATATACATACAAACATGAACGCTGAAAACAATACACTCTTTTTGTTTGGGCAGTCGTGTAAAAATAATACGTTACTAAAGTTTATATGTAGTAGTACTTACATATCACATAATTAATTACCTTAATAATACTCGTCACCTCAATACATCCACTCAGTGCAGTAATCTTATGAAAGCATTATACATCTCAGAATAATAACCAACAGCCGCTGTATTATTAAGCCAAAAAGGTAATAAAAAATCCTTTACGCTTGAAATGGCTTTCAGATCAGATAAAGTTAATCTACGATCCCGATATAATCAACAACTTCATACAATGGGAGTAATATCGTACGAAGAATGATGCTCGGTGGATTTTATAATGACCATTATAGTGCATTGTTCGCATTTTATAAATGTTCTGGCCATTAAAAAGCTACTATACGACTGTTACAGGTTACAGTACTCGTAGTTGTCACAGATTACGGTATTTACGAGTATGAGCTAGTACGTAAATACCGTAATCTGTGATACTACACATGGTATGTATTTTAATTAAACTACAAGATTAGACTCTAAATCATATTTGATCTCCAAGACAATTACAAATAAAATGCGTCATTCATCACGAAGGATCCAAAATATGAACGGACTGATTTTTAAAGGTCTGACGTTAAAAACTTTTAGTGTCAAAGTTAAAGTACTCTTTTTAACATAGCTTCATGATTTAATTAGTTAAAACATCCTCGCGTCCCCGCGGTCTCTCTAGTTTTATATTATTTTAACACCGAAAGAGTCGTAAAACAATTTTATGTCAGTCTGCTAAAAACAAGTCCATCGCGACGCCAGCTAAAAAAGATTAATTATAAATAACCTCCAGCCATATCCTGGAGCCCTGGTAATTAAAATTGAAATAACTGAAACGAATTTCAAGTTTTCAATTAAAAGTGGAAGACTTGGTTTTAATACCAGCTTTTACAGCTTGATTTGAAACGTGTTTTGGATTAATAAAATAAGCCATTTGGTCTTCAAGTCTGACAGCTGCACTCCATCACGAATTAACTACCCCTATAAATACCAATACACGTCCAAATGATGTTCACTCAGGCGAAATAGTCTCAATTAAACCCTTTTATAAACTCTTAACCTGCCATCCTTTGAGAATTAAGCATCTTTCAAACTTAATTCAGTATTCTTAATTACAAAGGAGCTCATTGTACTTGTAAGCACATTATCGCTGTAGGTATTCATTTTATAATGAAAGAAAAACCGTTGCCTCAAAATGTTTGCTCGTATACCGTAAATTACTTTTTTACGTCGCCTATAAAACCTCCAGTTTGTATAACAGGCGGAAAACATTTAAAGCTCGCCATTTCTGTAATCACAAAGTCCCAGTTCCGAATATACCGACAAACCCACAAAGCGTAGGTAAAATATCCATTTTAGTTGCACAAAAGCCAGCTAGTGAAATTGTACGCTATCCGAGAGATGGGAGAATCAATAGTGCCAACCTCGGCACACTTTTCATATGTTATTGAATTGAATATTCCGACCATATATACGGCGCACAAAAGGCGGTTACGAGAGCCATAAAGCGGATAATGGCTTCAAATATCTGTTTTTACACGCACTTTAAAATAAAGCGCTGTTTTATATCCCTGTGAAACTTTACACGCCCAAGTTTTAGCTAGTCAAAGAGATGTGAAAATAAATAAAAACACAGCTAATAAATATCATGATTGCAGACGAAGCCGGTGCATAAAGTCAGCTTTGCGCCCGGGGCAGTAAATATCTACATAATGCGCTTTACCCGAGCGGATTACCATATTAGCACCTACACGTTTATCGGACAAAAACACTTTATAGCCGTACCAACTAACTAGGTAATAAAACTAGGATCCTATTAGTATACTGTGAATAAATAATGTCAAAGTGTTGACATTATTCATCCGGATTATTCAGAGAACGAATTAGAAATTCGTTGAGTATAAAAGGAGCTTTAATGTATTTTGAGAGATTATACGCCTCCGTCTTTTACTAATAAATCAATCATTCATTTTGAGTGCGTCTAATGGCCGTAGTAATAACTTTCCGACGTGAATATCGAATTCCCAATCATCTTAGAAAATATCTGAGTTTAACATAAATGAATGAGCATTTTTCGTAGAGCAGAGAAAAGAAATGAAACGTTGTATCGCTTTGTGTTGGCACTGAAAGGAGTAAAGTGTAAAGCTAAGAACGCCACTCGCTAAACTGAATGCGCGCGTGCTCCGCTGTGACACGGTGAAATTGCCTCGAAACTGGAACTGGACTGCCTTTGTCATCCCGATGCGTATAAACCTGGTATATACCTACTGATACATTTTGTTGCAAATTTACCTACACCTTGTTTCAAATAAAATACATTTCAATTTCGAGATCGTAAATATAATTTGCGTGAATGCCTACAATAATTATTTTCTTTTTCAAGAGAAGTTTTATTGCTTCTTTATTATTATTTTTTTTGTGAAAATTTACTCATCGACGTGGTAGATATGGTGAAAATTGCCTTTGAAACTGGATCGCCTTTGTCATCTCTACGCCTACAAAAGCTTGGTATAGCCTTGATTGCTGGGATACCTCAACCAGTTTTACCTGCTATCTGTTCGAATACTTAATAGGTAAAGGATCGAATATAGTCGATTTAAAGAAAGATTAATTCTCTTCAAATAGATAAAGCTTAAATAAGGAATGTCCTCAATGAGTTATTTTGCAGAAGTCAAATCATTGTGAATCCATTTCGCAGTAATCACTTGAGAGCGAAAGAACTTTTATGAATAATTTATGCTACTCCAGCATTTTCTGAGTAATATTTCTAGAAATGCCACCGTTAGGAAAATCTTGGGTTGTTCATATCGGTCCATAAATAATGTCACAGATTGGATTTATTTTCTTGATATTTCTTATAAAATAAACAAATTGCAAACAAAAACGATATAAGTAGAAACTACAAATCATAGCGAATAAATAAAACGCCGTGTTAACATATTCACTTTACTTATATGCGCATTAATTACGTGCAACGGAAGTTCTTAAGAGTTCATAAAATAGACTAATCTTATATATTTCAATTCGAGACACGAAAATCATTTAACTCGCTCTATTAGCATTTTAACACAGACATTTATCTTATAGGCGATACTATATTCATGTATTCAATTTTAATCTGTGATTTGTGTTTAATCCGGGCCGGTTCTCGAAAAACCAATTAAATTAAATAGCACGAGATATGAAGCAATAAAAAGAGGAACGATTACCTGAGGTTAATGGGTTATAAAAAATATACGCGATCCGTGTAGCCGACATAGGGTTCATTTTAATAATTATCTTATTAAACCTATCGAGTAGGAAGCTATTTATTCCGCATACGTCCTGTTTTATTATCGGTTTAACTCGGTGGAAACGTCGTCCAATTATTCCAAAATAATTGGTTTGTAATTGAAATAGTGAAGAGATGCGATTTCATTAATTAGTGAGGCAATCCGCGCCCCGCATGCCGAGTGCTCGCATCGCGAGCGGCAGTTTTAATTTGCGTAAACAGTTAAATCAACACCGGGCTAAACAGCGCAGCAAACGCGTTTCGAAAACATCGTAATTTTCTTTTAGAGCCATTTAATTTAAGCACAGTGCACAGCGAGAGCATAATCTGATTTATATCTCTAGGCCGTATTTCTTCTTTATTCCCTTTTCCACACTATTCCGACGCAATTTGTTGAAAAACACGCAGATTCAGTTACGTGTGTTTGCTGGCTGAAAACAAAACGACCTCAGGCTCGTAAAGATTTATAGTCTTCTTTATTCCGCTCGGGGTCTCTTCGAGAAGCTATCGAGTGTCTTTTATGGATTACCGCAGGTTTGTTTTGATGGATTCTTTCGCGGAAGTCTGATTCGAAAACAGTATAATGACACGGAATTAAGTTGATCAGGTATAACACCGGAAAGTCGAATCGGGCGTTGCGAGGGCGCCGTGAGCGGTGCCGGTCCGGCACAGGCCGGGTGCTCGGACTCCGGCCCGGCACGGCGACACAACGTGTTATTTATCCCCCTCCTAACGCTCTTTACGGGCACAATATCGACGCTCGATTTTATCCCGCCCCGGGGAGAGATAAAAGAAGCTTAGCGTCTGACGCCTTTGTGTCTGTATTTCTTCGCGGCGCCCGCAAATAAAACTATCAAATTAAATAGCAGAGAAGAATATTAATATAGAAATCGCTGAGAAAATTTGTTATTTTAAAGCCGTGCCCGCAATGTAAATAAATATTCATGATCTGCGAGTCATATTATTTCTCGAGACGGGCGGGGAGGCCGTGTTAATGAAACAAGATGCTAACTCGGAGGAGTTTACTCTGAAATTATTCTGGCCGCTTCGCTCCCCGTGTCTTTGTGTCGTAGATATTATTTCAAATAATTTTTAATTGAGTAAAAGCAAGCGAAAAACACGAGAAAGGCTCTTTGAGTTAATTACATTCTCAGTGTTCTAAAAGCTTTTTGGAACGTAGACAACAGGGTTCGTTTTATAGCTACTTACCTACACAGAAGCGTAAAAAGTTGAATGAAAAAGTTGCTTTTTGCTACATTTTCTCTGAAATACATTAAAATAGAATGAAACGTGGAAAGTATAATACAAAACTAATCTAGCTTTTTAGCCGCGCCAATGTTAGGTCAGTCTGAACAATTTTCACCTCTTTCTCATTGAAATTCACCATTCATCCGAACAACAAAGGGTTTGGGGTTCGTTGCCGAAACGTCAATTGTGAAGAGGGTACACGGTACACTACACCAGTAGCGCAGAGATACGCGCTGGTCTACTATCTCCCATAGATAGAGCATTATGAAGTTTACGAAGACTTATCTTTGCCACAATGCATTTCCTAATTACCGCGAGAACCCATGTTTTTATATCGCATCGACGGCACAGTTCACTAAAATTGACGCAACGCGCTCTTAGTCTATTTGTATTGGAGCGCCGAGTGTTTGTAAAACGCGAGTCATCTTATTTACTATCTAGTGGACAAATAATCCGTGCCTGGACACGACACCGGGCAATGACAAGACAATAAATACTCGCAAGGTGCGTGCCATACCCGCCAGCCCCTGAATAATGCATAAGCCGCCCATGTTTTAAAAAGTTAACAAGGTATTCCGAGTTTCCCGTTGTTCCATTTGATACAGAGAAAAACAAATTGCTTCTACTCGAGCAGCAACATGAATGCAAAATATGATTTATTCATGCAAGATTTTTCCAAGGGAAAATTTAAAACGCTGAACGAGGCTTTCAGAAGTTACGGCGAGTTGCTTAAGTTACGAAGCACCTTAGGAAGAACAATTAAGTGTAGTGGGATAATCTTGGACGTGGTACATCGGAAGTTTCTCTCGGGGGCGGGCGACTGTCGTAAATCAAAAGTTAGCATGGGCGATTTAGGAATTTAATAATGACCATAAATTGATGTGCCTTTAAATTTGGACGTTCGTATCTACTTGGCTAGACTGTCTACAGCTACATATCACATGATCAGACGTACGGAATCTTGAACTTATTAAGGGTTCCGTACGCCTTTCAGTCCCTCCGTCGATCTGTCAACGAGCTGTATCTATTACTAATCAACCACAGTTTATACGGAACGTCTTGTCCCATACTTGTATTTCCTAATTCTATTTCAATGTCCTTACTTGGCGCAGAGCAGCCGATAACAGCATTACGCGGCCCTCGCGCTAATTCGCACGCGAACTTCCTACACGCCACTCCGACGCGTTAATGCTCTCCTAGTACATTTGTTATTTACTCTTGTTACTTAATTGTGCTTCCATCACATCATTGTTACTCGCATTGGAAAACAAGAAAAACAATTAGGTGTTGTGTAGAGAAGAAAATACGAGTGACGACTTTTAACTAGCTTTTAACTCGTTCACAGCGATAAAAAGATTTAAAAGACTGTCATGCTTCTCACGAGTCAGTAACAAATGGAGTCAAAGATTAATAATTATAAACAAATGTAATAAAGTAATAGCAGGCCGGGTATCATGAAACGTTTACGACAATATTAAATCGTAATGGATTAACTTGATCGCAGCCGCTTTAACGAGCGCCCCGAGTCAACTTCCTCAATAAAATACTCATTTAATAATGAAGCCGGAATAATTGTAGTTTAAAGATCCGATTGTGGCATTACCTGTCTGCGCGCAGCTACCATAACTACGTAATTATATAGAAAAAGTTTTAGTATAGAATAAAATACATACGGTTGTAAGAATGGGCATTAATTCTATTTTTGACGGCTCGTGACTTCACTGTACATTTCCTAATTTTAGCGGATGAGACTCTTTAAAAGTATAGATACACAGTTTTTAATAATAGCAATACAAACATTGATAAGCCTCTAGATCAGTGGTTCCTAACCTTTTCAGTCCGGTTACCCCTATGACTAACTAGGGAACCTGATTTTACCCCTCCTCCCAATGGTACCTAATAAAAAAATAAAACGTGTACGTTTGTTGTATTGTTATATTAGGTTAGCTTATTACCTCCGTAAAATACCAGTTTTACCCCCACGGGGGTAATTACCTCCAGGTTAGGAACCACTGCTCTAGATGTAAAACAATTAGGTACTTTGGTACATATTTTTAAACGCATACCATATTAACTGTTCGACTGTCGCATTTCGGGGATCGGAGGCAAATTATTTCCAAAGAAAGAAAAAGCTCAGGCAACACCAACAAGAAGATTTGTATTATATTTGATACATAATTACGCGTGAAACTTGTGGACGATATTTGCAGACGGGTCATAGTTGAATGATTTTACGGAACTGTAACTACAGATACGTCTCTATTTGTATAACATAAAGGGTGTTAGAGGGTGGCAGTTGGCAGATTATTTAGGCGTGTAGCGTGTGGCTGTCAGCTAATATTGATTCTGACTTTGCCTACCCGGATTCGAACCGAGAGGTAATAAAAACTGATTATTGAATGCATTACCTTGTCACTTGCCACCATGTGCACTGTTTATTATAGTTGAATTATATTTCATTTTATTCCAGATATACAAATATGTAATACACGAATTCATTTTATGCTTCATTTTTAACGTAAATTATTTTAGGTACACCATATAG
Source organism: Cydia amplana (assembly GCF_948474715.1). Taxonomy (NCBI): domain Eukaryota; kingdom Metazoa; phylum Arthropoda; class Insecta; order Lepidoptera; family Tortricidae; genus Cydia; species Cydia amplana. The sequence goes on from NC_086084.1 coordinate 10,278,578, forward strand.
AGAGGAGAAGAGCACTCAGGTTTTATAGCAATAAATACCTATAAGTAGATAAGTGAAGGCAAATATTTCATGCCCATGCATCTACGCGTATGTTTGAGCTCGATTCAGTTTTATTTGGAATGCACCGAGATTTACGATATCACGATAAATCGTGGCCACGTTTCCACAAAATAATTCTCCTAATGTTTAGATATCACTCGTATATCACTTTGATATCATTATTCAGAGAGACATGGAGCAGTGCGCATTAATTTAATAATACATTAACATGATCACGAGTAGCTAAGCTAGAGCTAGTGTACTAGTGTTGAGTCGCTCACTCGTGAGGCACCTCATTTGTACCACTCATTTTGTTAATTTGTCGCAGTACTTCGTACCGCAAAAATGTCTTACTTCACTCCTCTATTCATTTTACTTGATTCTAAAATTATCTTTCTCCTAAAAGTTCTATTCTTAACCTCCAGAATTGCACTCCAATTAAATGTTACTATTTATTTATTTATAAAGGAAGTGATGAATACATAAATATGTATATACATTAAATATTTTTGTCGCCGTTGGAATTAATGGAATAGTCGACGCTGAAAATATGCTAGTACCTCACCTCATTTGAAGTAAGACATTGTAACACCTCATTTTAGAAAATGAGGTACTCATACAAACTCATTTTAAATTGATGTCCTACCCATCACTATAGTGTACCTAATAATGTTTACGACCGATTATAATTACGACCACACCATATTTAGCTTTGTGGGAGCAAATTGCTTTTAACTGTGCTTTGAAAGCATCGTGATATTCGTGATATTGGGTATTCCTTTGGCAGTGTTTTTAAAATACTGGAGAATCTATTTGAAAAGAAATAAAAATGAAATTCAACGGTTTTGAGCTTATTGCCGTAACTACAGTTAATGTTGTGGTTGGGTTAGTATCCGAGACTATATTCTGAAACCAAAATTGAATAAATTCAATATATTTTTATTTTATTTTTAATTGAATTCAATATATTTTATTGCGCGTCTAAATGAGTGTGCTTTTATACACCTAAGTACTAATCAACTTCTTGAGACGCCTTCACGTGTGCTAATAGTGTATCGTCATCGCCATGGTAATCAATATAGCACACACTTAACCACAGAATAAGTAATAGTACTTAACTAAGTAAACAGAAATATAAACACATTGGCGTGGACACAATCTATGTATGTGGAATATACGCACGTATATTCGAGCATAACCATTGATACAGTTTCAATGTGGTTTTTATACGTCAAATGCTGAGAATGAGGTTGCGGCAAATACCAAAAATGCGAGTACGCGGTATTTTATTTACGCGAGGGGAATTTCCGCTTTGATCTCTCTACCTCCTGGCATTTTCTTATACCCGCTTTAATTATTTCGCCTTTGAGCCTCCCTTCCAAATCGTGGAGTGAATTTTAAGAGCTTGTCACAAAATGGACTCTTAATTACGGGCCTGAACAAAGTTTTATTTGCAATAATTAATGCCGTTTGCTCTATTCTTGAGCGTAACGAGTCGGACAGCGCAGGTATACATAATAATTTAATATTATCATACAATTCAGAACCGAGATAGAAATGGGACATTTCCATAAGAAAAGCGGCACATCTGGTTCTGGTTATCTTTCTTGATCTTATTTAATTTGAACTGCGGTTAATTTATTAAAATAAAATGTTTTATTAAATAAAAACGCATCAAAATGACACAGTGTTATTGAACATTGTTACTAGTAACAATTAATAATGTTTCGAATTATAAATTTATCTTCATAGAAAGTTCAGCTAATTAAAGTATAACAAGTTTAGTAAAATGTTATAAACGTTTTACGCGTTGTGTGAATACAAGTACCTACAACAACAATGAAATAAAATAAACTTTGCTTTCTTACATAACAGATATCTAGGTAAACTTCGCAATGCTCAAGATTCCAAGTATTTTTGTAAAACTACATACCTATTACTTGTTACACCAACGTGTCGTCTTGTTGAAATGCTTACCTGCAAAAGAAAACAACAATTAAAAATAAACCATATTTATCAACCTAAAACGAGAAAATTAACAAAGGTACTAAAAGAAATAAACCCTTCATCAAGCGCAGATTATTTTGATATCTGAATCTCAATCTGGAGATAACGCCTTAATAATGGTCTGCCTTTTAACGCCTACCGGCCCAGTAATACAGAAATGAGCTAGACATTACGAATTCACCAGGCGCGCCTTAACTCATAGCAAAGTCGCTAAAGACAGTCTTAAATTGTTAAAAATTAACATTCAAATTGGGAGCGTGGCTGTTAGTGGAATTAGTGAGAGTTTCAGTAATAAATCGTCTGTAGGGGGTGGAGAGTGTTGCCGCTTTATTGGCCCTGCGAAGACATCGCCTGGTATCACATTCTCATTGCTTACTTATATCAGTTATATCTTAAAACTCGGAAAACCAGCGTAACTTTAACCTCAACGCATAGTAACTGTACATACCCTAGCGTAAAATAACTGGATTGCCAGAGCCTTGTAAGCGTTCGGAATAACAGCGCTGCTAATAAATGAAGCAGAAAACTTCCACCGAGTGTAGTGCTGTTTGCAGGTCGTGCACATCCGAAATTCAAACCACATCCGACGATATAAAGCTGAAGATCCCTTGAGGGATCCCACCATTTGATCCCGTCCCGCTTAGACGCGTGGTAAACGAGAGAGATGGGGCGAGCACATTATGGGTTATGAAATGAGCTCCATCGCCTCGGAGAAAATGAAATTACAGCCAGCAAAGAAAGCGCATGACATGTCTGGTTCTTTCTTCGCGTGCCGACTGAGTTGCGAAGTTGACAATTAAATAACACGAGTTTGTTGATGGTCTAATAGAGCCAATTTCTAAACGCGGATATGTCTGTCACTAATATACTTACCTACCAATATAAATACACTTCAAAATAATATTTTTTATGAACTTTTTTTACAAAGGGTATTGAGACTACTGCGTTTCTTAAAATATCGAATATAACATATAAGTATTTTACAGGCTTCCGCTTGTATTGCAAGTTTTTATTAAACCGGTATAGATTCCTACATAGTACACAAAAAAAAAACGGACGAAAAGAAAGAGTGAGAAGATATTGGGTCCTTTTTGTGAAAGCATGCAACTTAAGAAGAAGTAAGAAACTCTGTCCTATAAGTGTTTTAACTTCCTTTATATAAAAAAAACAATTCCGCTTGTGTTTAACTGCCTACAACTTAAAAGGGTATTCGAAATGCCCCTAATCGTAAAAATATATGGTTATTTCAGAGATTTATCATGATCTCTCAGACAAAAAGGTGATAAATTGTAGGTCGTTTAATTTAAATACAGTAGGTACTAAATAATTCCAGAATACTTAGTAATACTCTCTAAGTAAGTTATGATTATGAAAGCTGAGGTTAATTTGATTTTCTAAGTATTCCCAACTAATTATTAATAACGAAACCTACCTGCGGATTCCAAACTAGTTAATCTAACTTTACTAGAATTAAGCAACACTCAATTAATCGCTTCATCATCTAATTAAATTTCGAATTAAAAACTCATCATATTTAATTTCGATCAAAATCATCATAAATAATTGTAAAACTACGGTCTATCAAATTATCATTTAAACAGATTCCAATCATTAATATACCTAGGTACCAGGGATGTATAAATGCATAGTAGTCATTAATATCAATTCAGATGCGATGGTATTATAATGGGCGGCGTCTCCTTTGATGTCCGAGCGAGCTCATAAATTTATGTTTTAATGAATGCAGCCAATCCACGCCTGGATCTGATGCGGGATGTCGTCATCGATTACGCTTCATCTGACGCAGCTTACAAAATAACACTTGATTTATTTACTTTCTGGTGTAAATATGGTCAATCAATGAATAGGCAGAAATATTGTGGTGAAGTGTTTAGATAGACGTTCCATATTCGAAGTTATAAAATGACGTAAGGTTTGCAGACTTAATTAATTTGACAAGTAGGCATTAGGCGGAGGAAAGGATAGGTCATGTTGCTACAGTAATATGAAGGCGAGTTATGGGACTTATGGGGCTAGGGGCTCACTAAAACCTTTGGAATGAAATAAGGTATTTATTATGGCTGAAATGACCGTCCAGGAAATGTGAGGATATTTAGGATGTCCGGACTTTCCGTCCGCAATCCTACACAAACCAGGCATAAAATTAACGCAGAGCAATATCGTAAGTCGTAACCAATGAAGTTAGTCTGAGGTGCGATTATTGCTAGTAGAAAACTTTACTGGCACAAAATAAATAGCTGTCGATAGTGTATGTTAGAGCGTGTAGGGTGGCGAGTGACCCAGGCTCCATCGTCTTTACATTCGTCCAACACCATTTATCGCCACTTGTCTCTGCTCGGCAAGCTAAATACGGGATACATACATTTTAAACCACGCTACCTGACTCTTTAATACTGCCATTCAAAACAGCATCGTAGTTCCAAGACGCTTAAGTTGAAAATTAAAGTAGCGATATTAGCTGGCTCACAATGCGTCCTACGAGATAATCAATTTAAAGCAGCCCTCGCAGATGTTGGGATTAGGCCTAACCAATAGAATTTCAATGCAAATTGATGTTATGTCATGGGTTGGGAATCAATTTACGAGCACAATTTAACAATGAAATACAATTTGCGAAATATACATTGATTTGATGAAGGTCTCGAAATTATAAGCCTTTGTAAATTTGAGAGAACTTTAACAAAGGATCGGGATTGGACGTAGTGAACTTTCAAGTAATAAGTATTGCCGGTGTCGAGTATAAGTTCACATCGATTAATTTAGTTTTTATAAATATAAGGAATAACGATCATATTGTTACAGGTATACCTACTTAGAATATACATTAACATAAAGATTCTATCGAATTATTTTAGGGGTGTTCTAATGATACTCGTATAATTATACCTACTGTAAATGACTCATCGTCTATACAGCCAGTGAAATCTTAAAATGTCATTCGGGTATCGACAGTGACATGATAAATTAATTGGATATTAACTTAATGAGCATAATAAATTTTCGAAATGAGTCAAACATGAAGATGATACATAATATAATATATACAGGATACGACTAGAAATAGACGGACCAAAACAATATTAACTTGTACTTAACCGCTGTAATGTTATATACCTATCCAAGCCAGGAATTACAATGTTGACTTAATGATCTAATAAAGATTGAAATAAAACGAACATGTTGATGCAACACGACTAAGTAGATATAAAGTGAAGACAGACGAGACGTAGGTAGTATAAAATTATCAACAACAGCTATAAATTGGCTTACGAATAGAGCCATAATCATCCAACACAGGTAATTGAAAGCGATTAGCGAGTGAGCGGGGGCGGGGCAATCCGATATCTACAATATTCATGTTTCCCTAGTACTGAACTAACCGAAGCCCCAGTTCTGACTGTGAAACGGTGATTATCAAAATAGGGTATTTGACTGTATTTAAAATAAATTATTTTACACCATGCATGAAATAAATAACCAGAAGATTGATAGAGAAACGTAGACAGCAGTTATTTTTAGACACAATGTATATTTTAAAACCCGTATAAAACTATAAAGAGTAGGTAATTTGATTGTGACATCATATGCTAGTGTTTCATATAAATTCCATAGAAGCAAAATCGTTTTGACAGTTCGAAAAAAGAAACTGATTTGACTAGTAAATAAATAGTCAAATACCCTATTACCTTATTAGGTTAAAATTGGTATTTCTAGTATGCACAAAGCTAAAATGCATAGCGACAACAAGAATTATGAGAGACTCGGCGTTGTATAAATATTATCAGTATCACAACTATTAATTGGTCTTATCTCCGTTTCTGCAAAGAAGAAATTTACTCGTATAATTTTGTCAACTCGTGTTCTATTTTCTATTTTATTTATTCTTTAGCACAGCTACGTATGTGCGACTGCGCTGCGACGCACTAATGTTCCCATCAAATTGATATTATATTGGTATTGGATTTCCGTTTGGAATACGACCCTAAGTCGGCTTTTGTAAACAATGTTTATTACCTGCCTCCGGGCTTGAGTCTCGGATTATGCTCAAACACATTATTTATATAGTCGTGAACGCTTGAGCCGATCTGAGTAATAAATTGAACGTGTACATATTATACCGTGTTTTTGATAAAGTGTATTGAGTAAGTATACTATCATGAACACTTATTGCATAATGTCGTCCAACTCCGAACGTACTTTGAGGAAATGACTTACGGCTCGATTCTAACTTTAAGATACGTCAATTAATAGATCTAGAAACGATATGGATTAGATATGTCAGTGTCAAATTTGCGTTTCTTCAAACAAATACGTCACTTTTGACACTGACACATCTAATCCATATCGTTTCCAGATCTATTAATTAACGTATCTTAAAGTTCGAATCCGGCAGTTATTCAATAACAAATTGTATACGCTTTAAACTCTCGCGTTTTGCACACATAATTAATGTCGTTAAAGGGTATAACGCGATTAAATTTGATTATTTTACCTTTTTACCGACGTTTCAACCAGGTTGCATTTAGCTTTGGTCACGGAAGACCGTGTCTTCTGTTATGATTATTCTAGTTTTTTTCCTTTGATTTTGTTCAACCGACAACTTTCTAGATAGGTAGTACTTATGCCTAACAGACTCAATAAAAGCTATGAGCACTTTACATGTTTCTTAATTATGTGATAACTTAATATATATGTAGCTAATAACCTGTCACAAACAGTTTTTAAGGCGCCAACAATATAACTTGCGGGTAATAAAAAGTTAAAACAATTATCGTCCTGGATACGTATCCGTAACAAATGTTACCCACACAAACGAGTTAAACTAACGGCTAAAATAAATAAGCAGTTAACTGCAACAAAGTACAATTACAGAAAATACTGAAATGCTCACACAGCATTAGCCCGCGGCTAGCTATAAAAATAACTCTCGAGTCCAGCCACATTATCCTTCTAGAGCAGAAAGTGGAGCGGGCGCTAACTAATGTATATTTATCAATTACACACATTATGTCATGTACGCCGCGCTATCTCTGTAATTCATCGCTAGCGTCTATTTAAAGCAATCTTACTTACGTATATCGATCATGGGTTAGAGTAGAGAAGAAAATGCGTTGTGCTATAAAAAGAGTACTTAAATCAATGACCGCTTACGTCGTTTTAAAAAATAATCTAATACTTATATAAAGCTTTCAGACGTAAGCGCCAATGGTCCTTAGGTTAAATTTCACTCGAGATGTCACAAAGATTTAGTGGTGCGTGCGAGGGAGACGGCCAGCGGTCCTCAACATGTCGCGTTTCGTGGTGTTAAGGTTAATGGCACTATTTGTATGGAGCTGAGATGGTATCGCCCGAGACGAGGCACTTTATTGTTTACACATCCACGTAGTTTAATTGAGCCAGCATTTGAATACATTTTAGTTTTATATTTACAAACTTTCCACCTCCCTGTGTGGTCGGCGGAGATTTATTGTGCCGGCTAATATCGGAAATCGATTTAATGTTGTTTCCTTTTGCTTTATGGCAGTCAGTTTAATAACAGAGTAAACTATTAAACGCGAGCTTGTTTATAACACACTCGTGCTCTTGGAATTGATTTTTTATGTAAATGTTTGCCTGTTGGTGCGAATTCAACGTAGAAAAGTTATGGCCGTTTACATTCGTATCATTTGCTAATCCAGTCTCAAGAGCAGCTGCCAGATCATGTAAAATACATATATGTATATTCAATTTAAAAAAACTCTAACGTCCTATTAGACTAAAGATCATTCGCCGTAACTAAATATGCATTAATCAACATAACTCGACAAAACACAATAGGTATGGCGAGAATAGCTCGCTACAAAAGAACAATGTTGGAAATCTTATTATCTTCACACAAAATTAAAACATTAATAACGGTGAATAAAAACAAACGATAACACGAATATGCAATAAAACATCGTTGCCATACAGATAAGAAGGAATTAAATGATAAAGGTGAGACATACGCATGTTTAAATCTGTTTACGGTTCGCAGGCGCGACACTTGACTTCACTCGATTAAAGTGGCCACCACACCGGTTCGGAGATAATTGACTCCATGTTAAGATCACTTGAACACTTCATCGCAATACCGTTTTTTAAGAACGCCATTATACGGCTAGTTATTACTTCGCTTGTCACGGCGAGTCCTTGTTTATGATAATTGTATGGTAATTTTTACTTGCGATATTTGTTCAAGACGACGTAAACGACTCTTCCATGTTTATCACGATTCCGAGCGTAATAAATGTTTTAGCTCCATGCCGTATACCGCTCGCCAGACCGTGGTGAGCTCTATTTTATGATCTTTAAGTGACCAATTAGAATATAAATATAAAGAAACTAAAATCTTATGTTAATGAAACCGTGATACTAATCTCTTTTCGTCATCAATGCAAGACAAATAGGGCTCGTGTGAAGCACCCGGGGGAGCTTAGAGGCTGTGTAAGTATCACTAAGCCGTTTGTAATAAAGCGAGTATTTGCATGAGAACGACACGATATTTGCATATGCAAATGGCTCCGTCTTTATTTGGGCCGCGGACGTTAACTCTGCGTCCTTATGTAAATGCGGACCCCTGCCTTGTCGATCGCCGAATCTTGAAGAGCTTATTGTATATCGAAAGCTCCTTAAATCGACGACCGATCGGCCGTGACAAATTGACTTTTATCGAAGTATTAAACAGACGCATTAGCCACGGCTGAATTCATAAACAACGGGAAACTTCAGCTTGTTACTGAATAATATGTACTTACCTACGAATCATGTGGCGCAATGAATGCGGGAATAGTTTTAAACAAACCAGAACAAATAGAGAAGAGGCGAGTGAACAATAACGATGGTGCCGCTCATTTTTGTAGTCGCAAACTTGAACAATAAAACAAAGAGAGCGCAAAAACGACGCAGTGCACGCAAGCGGGGCTCTCGAAAAATAGCAGCCGCACACACGCGATGGCACGACACGCCACGCCATGCCACGCCGTGCCACGAGGGGCATAAAGCTGCCACACATGCGGGGAAAAAACGCGCACACTAGCGAACACCGTGTAGCCGGGCGTGCCGTAGCTTAGCCTGTACTTGTGGAGGCATCCGTGCGTGAACCCGGCTCTGTACACGCCGCGCGCCCAGAATAACAACGACTCAAGCCCCTGCGGAACAGTACACACATGCGCCATTGAGCTTTTGGACGCCCGATACGGACTTATTACTACGTGTGTTGTGGTATCCATTACGCGGCGGAAAAAGCGCGCGGGCCAACGGTGTGTGTAATTGATTAACAGTTTGAGAACCGGCTGACGACTGCGTGCACGATGAGGCGCATTTAAATCTTCATTAGCTAATATCATCTGATTATCAATTTATCATTTCGTACAGAATAATATTTGTTTATTATCCACGGAGTACATACCCTTCATAGCCATAAATGGCCTCCTAGCCTAGTCGGTAGTGACTTACAAAGGAGGACTTTTCGGGTTCGAATCCTGGTAAGCGCATATTATATTTATGTTAGTTATTGATGTTTTCTATGTATTTAAATAAATATCCCGATGTAATAATATAAACATATAAACCGTCGGCTAGTACCCAACCCACGATACAAGCTTTATTGAGCTTACTGTGGGATTTAGGTGGATTTGGTAAGACTGTCCATAATATTTATCAACATATGTATTTATAGCATAAAAATTTCGACGGTACCATTTAATCAAACAACCCAATTTAAGCACAGATATACATACATATATAGGGTTTATGTTTGTAATTACACAGCTTTGGTTACGACACCTTAATCGTCGGACTAATCCAACTTGAGATGACTAATTCTACCTCATGTGGGGCGCAGGCATGATGAACAATATTTAAATGCGTTACATTAACACGAAATATGATATCGCTATTTTGATAATCAACGACATACCTACAAGGTTTCATTGCCTAGTAACACTCTTCACATTATGTAATTTAATAATAATTGATAAGTGTTAACCTTTATGTGCGGAGGTTGTAGAACGTTTTTCAGTCTAATTCGAATTACCTTTTTATTGTTCTGTTAATGGCTCCCCTTGGCACGAATTCAATTAATGATCTCTGCCTGACCTAATAAAAAAGATAATCATACTTTACTTTTGCTTATTTAGACTCCACAAATGAATTTAGGCAAGAAAAAATATGGTTTTAGGGTTTCGCAGCCAAGCCAACATTTCGTCGTGTTCATTTGTCCGTATCTGATCACAGCCATTTTTCTCATTAACTACTTACTACATCTTGATGAAATTTGGAACATACTTAGGTGTATTATATGACGAAATATAGCTTAATATATACTTTCCACGAAAATTATATTGAACATGATCGGTTGAGGCATTAAGGTATGCTCGTTTATGTCGTATCGGAGCCCTCCTTTGTGCGTGGCGCGTGGCCCGACCCGCATTTTTAATACAAGTTATCTTGTGATTCTTTTTAAAGGTAACTTTAGGTGTTTGGATAAAGGGACCTAATTACTTACCAAAGTTGAAATAGTAACTAAGTAAACGAATTATTAAATTTAGACCAAGATTGCCACCATTTTATCGTAGGTAAATTTATTTGAGATCTTCAAAAAATATAAAATAAATGTGTTCTTGAGGCAACGAACTTTGTAGAAATCTGCCCAGTGACATTTTAGTACGTCGTCAGCGCGAAATAGTTGCTAATAGTAATACAAAAGTTTCCTACGGGTTGAGTTGAGAGTCTTGAGACGTTACTTTGCCACTGCGACTAATATAGCTCTAGCTACTTGTCTAAACGCGATAATATTTTGACGTATTTAGACGCAACCTTTCGTCAATTGACAATCAAAACAGAAATATACTCTGGTTTTTACAAAATCTGTATAAGTAGTTAGATAACAAAAATTAAAAGAATTGCCTAGAAAAGGCATGCGAACTAAGCGTAATTCTGTAACCGTAATTAGTGTAATTCTGCGCGGCAACTATTTTTTTGAACAAGCTTTTAAGTTTTTGAACAAGCGTGTACCAGGACAACATAGGTTCCAAGCAGTGTCACCGGTACCAGAAAACCTTCATTATTGGCAGAGCCGGCCGTCTGCGTCTGCCCTACCGCATCAATAATGCATGCCACATCACGCCATTGAGAAAGTGCTTTGTGATCGCCATACTAATTCAGACCATTGAATCACTAAAATACTTCTCGTGAGCCCCAATGTATGCGCATAGGGACAAATCGATTCCTACTTGTATAAAAGTATGTGACGTCTTCGTTATTCTAGCAAGAATATTTATATTGTGTAGTATGATTATAATAAACACTCCTAAAACATGACATCAGGCTTTTAAATTATTATCAAATATACGCATCATTTTAAAATATTTGACACGCAAAACAGCCGTAATGAAAATGTTTAGGGCGTAAAGAAAACCTTATTTATTAAGAGTCGAGCTTATTTAATTAACAACGCGGATAGTGCTTTAAATTAATAGTACATTATTGTCGAGGTTCGGAAGTAGTTACTTGCAGGGAGTCCGTTTAATTGAATCCGAAGCCAGCAAATAGCCTTCCAGCCGAGTCATATATACTGCTTTTCTCAAAAATGGTGCAAGAAATAGAAATATTTTACAGAAGCAACGTTCTAATTTTCACAGAAAAAAGTAAAACTATTAAAAAGATTTGCTTGCCGCCTTTAAAAAAAAGTGTATTTTTCTGCTGAAAATACGCCAACGTATTTGAGACACCTAAATAGTCGCGGTACCAACATTATAATAATAAGTGCTGATCATCTGTTTGGCTGTTTAATGGACCTATGCCTTCATTTGATATGACCATTTAAAATTTTAAAAAGTTTAGAATTCGTTAAATAATGGAATTTGTATGCAACATTGCAGTCCCGAAATCGAGACTGCAATGTTTTTAACTTTTTAATTTTTTTGAATAACCATAAACTACGCACTTCGCGACCTATTTTTAGGGTTCCGTAGCCAAATGGCAAAAAACGGAACCCTTATAGATTCGTCATGTCTGTCTGTCTGTCCGTCTGTCTGTCCGTCCGTATGTCACAGCCACTTTTCTCCGAAACTATAAGAACTATACTGTTAAAACTTGGTAAGTAGATGTATTCTGTGAACCGCATTAAGATTTTCACACAAAAATAGAAAAAAAACAATAAATTTTTGGGGTTCCCCATACTTCGAACTGAAACTCAAAAATTTTTTTTTCATCAAACCCATACGTGTGGGGTATCTATGGATAGGTCTTCAAAAATGATATTGAGGTTTATAATATCATTTTTTTCTAAACTGAATAGTTTGCGCGAGAGACACTTCCAAAGTGGTAAAATGTGTGTCCCCCCCCCCTGTAACTTCTAAAATAAGAGAATGATAAAACTAAAAAAAATATATGATGTACATTACCATGTAAACTTCCACCGAAAATTGGTTTGAACGAGATCTAGTAAGTAGTTTTTTTTTAATACGTCATAAATCGCCTAAATACGGAACCCTTCATAGGCGAGTCCGACTCGCACTTGGCCGCTTTTTAACCGGCAACGTCGACTTTGCCGTCCATTTTTGGGAAAAATTTGTTACTACATACACAGATCATATAATACTAACTACATATGTGTATTTACGTACCTACCTAATTGCAATTTTACACCACGCCACAAACGATTCTAAAAAATCGAAATAATAATGTTCTTCGCATTCCTATAGGTATAAAATAAAATAAATTCTATTGAGAAAAAGTTAAATAAATGTAATGAAACATCTAGACGCGTTTCGACGACCCTTAACTCCCAACATTTTATCGCAGCAAGACAAATGTGAAAAAAAAAATCAGTTGCGTCGGAGCACCCGAGAAAAATAAAAACCATACAAGATACTCCGTAAAGCACATTCATCCCTCGGGAAGGCGAAGTACCCGGCTGGATTAATTCGTGTAATTTAAACTCCAATACCAGGAGAATACGAAGCTGAGCAGGTATTCAGCTCGGCAAGGGTGGGGGAGGGAGACAGAGTGCTCGCCGCCCTCTGTGGTATGAGGAAGAGGAGGATATTTCATCGACTCCAGCTACAAGATGGCAGCCGTTTGCGGTTGATAGTTTATAGTTATTGCGAGCGAGTGCGACGTGTCCGGAGCGGCTTTATCACATTGTTAGCGTTGTTATCCGCGTCCACCGGATTAAGTGGAGATCACACTCGAGCCGTTGACTCACCGCACCACTTGGACAATGGCTCACATAATGCCTCTACCGTTTATACGATATCTGATCATTCACATTCAAAACAAAAAGCATTCAGAATAAACTTTCTATTTCTGAATGTTTGAGATTATCATCTTCATAATGTAAAGCTTTATTGACATGATTAATTAGGGAGTTGGTTGGGCAAAGTTGAGGAACTTCTTGACACGGAAACTTGGGAGATACTATGGGAAAACACGTCTCGTCTGCTTAGTTTACGACACATCCACAAATAGACTTAAGTAGCAGAGCAGGCACCCGAATATTAATAGCGGAAATGTTAGATGACTCCAAACGTGTTTGTGTTGCATTTAGTAGAAGAAAATTCATAAATAATAATAAAGTTTTAAAGTTAATGCCGTTTTAATTAAAAACAACAGAGGAGCGAGGCAAGAAATTTATTCTCCCTTACTTCAAAGGGCGGAGAGGTGTCGCGCGTGAATAAATCTTCGCCGGGATAAAAGTGGGAGCCGGCGGATCTACACAAATGTTGCAATTCAGCCGACCCGTGATCGATTGCTCTTACTATCGTCCTACTATTTCAACTACAACATGTCTCATTTATAACTGTCATATTCAAAACGTTTTCTCGCATTGAAGAATTTGTTGGGATAAAGTCGGACATGCTCAAATCGAATTCCTGGAATACGAACGGAACGTTATTAATTAGCTGTACAAATAAATAACAAGTTAGCTCTTTACATACAGATCCAGGAATTAGTTGGCAATGAGACGATTCTAATGGAAGTACCCGGGGCGCACAAAGTCGAGGAGATAAGCTAGGTAGGTGTCATGCCCGGGGCCATAAATCGAGCGGGCAAAGAATGCGTTAACTCTGATTTACCGACCTCCGTGTCAGCCGCGGCAGCGCTGAGAGAAACTGCTTTAGAAGCTATATTGAATATTTAACCGATGTATAAAGAAACTTACTCAATGACTGCCGTGGGCGAACTTAGTCCCAACTTTAACACTTATAAAGTTTCTATAGATGTACCTAATTGATTTTAAACGATTAGTTTTTCCATCTTTAACGAGCAGGTAGCAGATGGAATAAGATTGGTGCCAAAAAGTCAAAAACGTTATGCGGATTGAAGAAGCCTGATTATTGCAAGAAATCCTGTACGAGATGTCCGAGATAGGCATCGTGATGGATCGCACCGCGCCGTCACACGCACAACGGCATGACAAACATGGGACCACAGACTCCACCAGATTCGTCCACACGCTTTTTGCAGATTATAATATCAAAAGCAAAACTTCCACATCATGAAAGACAACATTTAGACAGATTTCCCAACTTGACATCCTCGAAAATTGCTTTTAGACAGAATTCAATTAAAACTTTATTAATTTCGTAAAGAAACGTCGAAGAAACTTCAATTCGTCGAAACGGTTACGTTGCCAAAGAAAATTTAACTAATACAATTTATACAGAGATAAAATTTCAAATTCGGGCCTGTACAGATTCAAAGTACCTAATTCTGATGAAAATACTCGAGGGACAAAACAATTTCTAGCAGAGCTAATGAAATCGGTGAAATAGAAATACAATAAAAGAAGCGATTTGTTTGTAGTACATGTTATTAATTAGTGAGAAGTGGGGCTGTGTAATTAGAAGCATTGAGACGTGCCGCCGGTCTCACGGCACACATACACGACGTTTATTAAATCATTAAAACATACTAGCGTAGCTCTAATAGCCGGCTTAGATGGAGAACTAATTCGAAGAAAACAAATTGTCGAGCAGCAACACCGGCTGCGGCAGCAAATTAATAACAAAGTGATTTATTAAAGCCCCTAACAACACTGCACCGCAAAGAGCGTAGCCCCACAAAAGGGTGGCTTTAAAAACTTTAAAGCTGAATTATAAGCGGTTTGGATTCACTGAAACATTGTAGGTTTTACTTTTAGTGCTGAGCGCGATGGTTCATAAAACATTTTCTATTCATGAACATTCTTCGTCGTGTCTACTCCGACAGAGCGTAGCACTTAAAGAATTTTATGCTTCAAAACTAGAGTACAAGCACGAAGAGCTCTGTAAATTTATTCAAGTTTAAAACGATCTCTGCGGGGTTAAATTCAATACCATCATTGTCAATAAATCCGTACAAGCGACAATAAATCAAACAAGTGATTCTGGAATGTCGAAATGTTTAATAACACGAATACTGAAGTAATCACAGCTCCGTCGGAATTGATAGAGCATGTAAGACCCGAGTACCAGCAGCGAACCGAAATAAAATAAGTTTATTTTTACCACGAGTGCACGCCACGACCACCGCTGCGCTGAGATAATAAAATATTTTATTGAAGATATAATTACGTGAAAGAAGTCGGTCGGCGGCACGCTCGCCTGTTAGATTATTTCTAGCGATTACTCCAAAACTAATGGGTGGATTTTATCTGGTGGATTAAACTAATTGCGTTTTGTAACACAGGCCAATCCGTTGGAGATACGTTATCGTGTTAGATGTATCTCAGTTGTTTTAAGATTCAGCGGGAAATGTGATGACACGCGATTGTCATCAGTTTTTGTTTCAATTAGCGTGCGTAGACGTGGAAGATCATTAATGCTCCCAGTTCGCAGAGGAAGCGCGGCTAGGTAATCAGAGAATACTTAGCATCCCGGCTGCGTACTCCGCGGCTCGGCTCCCACTAGCAATTTCCTGGACGAGCTGCGATGCAAATGGCCGGCTCTTAGAGCGGAACTACCTCTTCGCTTTTTATGTCAGCCTCGTGTTTAACTGCACTTACTCGCATCCTGCTTTCGTGCACATTAAAACAATTTGCAGGCTATTTAGGATTCCATTTTGTAATATGAGTTATGATTATTCCGCCGATTGAATATTAATCCGTCGTTGTTTTATGCATATAGCTTTAAACTATACCAATTTAGCGACTGCGCGTCGGAATATATTTCGATCGGAACGGTTGAAAGTTTAAAACTGGGATGTCGCTGGACAAATAAAAATGGTTCCACAAGCCCGTCGACATGTTAGCCTACGAAAATGTAAACTGTGGGAATACGCCGAAATAATAGACCACGTGAATACCTTTTGGCTGTCTGCCTCAATCATGTTAACATGGAAATCCGATAATTGGGAATTCTGTCAGTCAAATAAATAAAGTTTCGTTGGAAAAATATCAAAGGAACAGCGAATTGGGATGATCACTCTTTGAAGCGTTAGTGTCAATTTATGGGGGTGTATTTTTTTCGTATTGGGTGTGTGGTGGTGTAAATCTCGTGCCATTAGTCGGGGATATGTTGGCACTCCGCCTGCAGATGGAGGATCGCTTTATGCCCCCGAGACAATAAAGGCGGCCATAAAGGCGTCGCCCGACGTGACTTTATCTCGCTAAAATGAATCAATCAGACTCGCCCATTAACGGTTTACTCCTCTTTTATCGACTATCGATGTAGGCTCGTAGTCTTGTTTTTTTTTTATCGCAAAACATCGTAATCTATTTATATTGTCTCAAGGGGGTTAGTCATACACCAATGTACATCGTACTTAGACTAAAAAACAACGGAGTAACATTAATTTATACAAACACTTATCTTGCCAATACACTACACAACATTCATGATGTTTATGTGAATTTTTAATAGTTATTGTGGCACAATTTAGGAAATCTTCTGATGGAATGTAATTTCAGTATTCCAAAATAAAGCGCAACATTGAAGACGTCTCTTGCGGAGTAATTTCGGCTTCTGTCGTCGGCATGAGGAAAATTGTTTCAAAAAGCTTCAATCGGTTATCGAGACAGGAATTTCCTTGTTCGTTGATGTATTTTTGTTTTTTGGTAGTATTTAGGCACTAGCTACGAATATACGTATTTCAATGATCTAAATGAGGTATTTATTTTTCAACGCTGTGTAATTAAGCACAATTATTATATGTACTTAATATTTTTTATCATAATAACTATGCTCTGTTTTTCTTATGATGTGTGTTTTCTTTCTATTTTAAACATGTCTGTATAGTGTAATATTTCTATAGGTACTCTAGGATCTAGGAGCAATGATAGAAAATAAAACCACCAAAAAAAACTAAGCTGTTTCGGGATCAAACCTACAAGTTGTATAACCTTTCGTCTCGTCTATCAAGCACAATTTCTTTAGTGTTTCCCAAATGTTTCCAAAACACCAAAAAGAAATACGTCCATAAAACGAACACCGAGCAATTAATTGAACTAGTTGGAAGGTATATAAGTGAATAGGTCGCGACGACTGACCGAAGAACTAAAATGACGCATAAACCAGCTCATGCCAATCAAAAATAAACCAAATGAAGAACATATAAAGCACAAATTTGCACTAGCGCTAATTTGTGGAAACAAGAAATGTTTCTCAAAGACACTTGAGATGTAGTGTAAAATATAAATTAACATAAGTCAATACGTGTAGTTTGTCAATAGGTATTTACGTCATGACAGATTTTTGTAAGCAAGCCAATTCTAAAATAGCTACAGCGATACTAAATGCACTAAAAGTTAATGAAAACAAATTTGTTTGAAGTGGTTGCCAAACCCTAGAAGAATGTTAAACTGTCTATTTACATAGTGGTGTTAAAAGTTAAACATTGTTGTAGAGCTTGG
Organism: Cydia amplana; assembly: GCF_948474715.1. Classification (NCBI taxonomy): domain Eukaryota; kingdom Metazoa; phylum Arthropoda; class Insecta; order Lepidoptera; family Tortricidae; genus Cydia; species Cydia amplana. The sequence continues at coordinate 10,296,501 of NC_086084.1, forward strand.
CACGCGGCCTTGCATAAGTTTTCGTTTATTTTCCGAATTCAGTGCTCGTGTTGACCTATTTTAAAAATAGTTATGTTATTTTATTAAGTTTGTTTTAGAAACAAAACCTAGCCCGTTTCAATTTTGAAATTAATTTCAAAAGAAAAATGGTAGATATTATAATTGTTAAACAAACACAGAACTTCACTGTTCAAATATGTTCTCATGTCAGCCTACACTGCTTTTTTATGAAAACATACATTTTATCGATTTGCAAACAAATGTATAAACTCAACATTTAGTACAAAAAAACACGACAATAAATAACAATTCGCGTCGCAAGTTTGAAGTGTTAATGTTTCAAGTTAACCTTAATGTAGGTCTAATGCCCCGGCTGGTGCTTACGGCTGAATGAAGCTTAAACAGTCAACATTAAAAAGACGTATCTACATTAAAAACTAAAGATATTACGTCCTTTTCAAGCTGAGACTACAAAACCACGACAATGTTGCGTTTAAAAGTCATATCTATCTATACAACAATATAGGCATTATTACGTCTTTTCTTACCACGGTTCACACGCATCAGCACTACAATACAAGTGTTCACGCTTCACAAATCACGATTCAAGTCAAAACCGTTAGTTGTAACTTGTCTATTTGGAAACGAGTACACGTATACAATGCGATAACGTTTCCACGCCATTTCTTCAGATAGACAACGTAATTATTGTGTTTTACGGTCTTGAAAGATATTAACAGCTCATCTTAGGATCTTTTGTACAAATTTTCATTTCACTGGCTTTGTTATTTTATTGAAGAATTTATATGCAAACTACCTATTTGAATGGTTTCCTGACGGAAACAGATAGCTAGTGAATATTAATCACAGATTAATTGAGACTTGAACCCGGGCCCTTAGATTGCAAGTCACGTACTCCACAATCGGGCTCTCACCGTTGTTTAATGCGCAGACGTGAGTTCAAGCACACGAGCAAACATGTACATATGTACAGTTGTACACCATTGGGATATTTATATTGCCATCAAGCAACATGTAAAACGGTGAATTATCTAGGTATTAATAACAGTAAAACGCACTAGGTCTTGATTAAAGGATTTATTTTTAACTGGATATCGACCCTATGACAGCTGCGCTGTCAGTTAGGGCTACGTTCGAAATGCCGCTAACAGTATTGAAATGAAATGAAAATAATTTAATAATAATAAATAATAATTTAGTATTCAAGTATGTCGATCAAAAATAACGATTATTTGATGTCTTGTTAAGGTTTAACCTTTGCTGCATTTTATTGACATGAGAGGCAGAATTTTTACAATAAAGTAGTTTAATATGAATCGAAATATTGTCTTGTGTATAATATTGTGTTGTGTAATAATCATAATAAATGATTAAAATTATAACATAAGCAACAAAAATATTTATAAAAAAGAACTGTAAACCTTTTGTTGTTTTGGAAACTACTCAACAATTTTGGGCTGGTAACATTGTTCGGTCACTAAATGGTTACGGGAACACTTTGGCAATGCTGAGTAAAGCACTTAGCATCGCCATGACAAGTGCTAACGCAAACCCAAACAGCGTCTTTCGTTTGTTTAACCAATTGAACACTTGGGAGACACGACTGTTAAAAATTGTGGTCTCGTAAATGAAATTTGATCGAAATTGGAATTTAACGGGAAACTACTTTTCACACTTGACAAACAGAAACTTACATACATAAGAACTATTAAGAACCACCAAGACCAGTCAACGCTTAATAACCAAAGATCAGTCAACGTTAATAGGCTTATAAATCGATGCCAACTCTTGTGAAACAGTCAATACAATTACAATTAGTCTGACGAAAATATCATCCGAGATAATTTCATACGTAAGAAACTGTTTTATCTGCTTGCATTGCATATATGGTTACTATGGTTAGTAAAAAGCGTCAAAATACACCTACTTTATACGCAATACAGTGTACATAAAATTTTCCAGAAAACTTGAAGCTGTGTTGTTCAAAGTTCTATTATTCCACGTAAGCGATTTTACAGCCATTAAAGCGCGGCACACACATGTGTGGCAGAATGCGGTCGTAATGCCATGCACAACGATGAAGTTCGCACATGTCGCGCAGGGACGACTCGGTTCTCGTCGCTTACAAAACACGAGTCAAAACAAACCAGAGGCAATACCGCAAACATCGATACATCGTTATCTAAATATCTGTCTCCCTATAGCTCCTGTATATTCGAGCGACGGAGAGGTAAATACTTAAATAGACGCCCGAACGAACGAAGTGGTTCGCGGTAGGCCCTCAGGATACAAGAACGTCTATGATCGTAAAGGTTATCTATACAGGCTGATGAGAGACACGCTCTTTGTAAACTGGAAATAACGAGAGCAAAACATCACCTGCCGCCGAGACCGCAGACTTACCTGCAAAAGATATAAATACTCCGTTATACAGTGAAACCTGGATAAGTGAGACTTCAAGGGACGAGCAGATTTGTCTCACTTAAAGAGGTTTTCCACTTACACAGGCTCTCAGTTAGCCAGGTACAAATAAATTTCTGTCTCATTTACAGAGGGTCCCATTAATAGAGGTGAGAATAGAGGATATATTTCAGTTATAGAGGTGGTATTTTGTAATTATCTTTAAAAATGAATAAGGTAAAATAATCCTTGTCCCTAAATATTTTTTAAGTATGTTTAAATATTTCTTTGAATTTATTTTGAATGGTTCTCCAAAGGAGAGATTTTTTCAATTAAATTTGATACGGACTTCATTGCGTCTTAGAAATTTATTAAATAAAAATTTGTTTATTCGTGTTACTTATCAAAATTTCAGCTTTCGTTTCGATAGTTTTAACTACATAAAGTAACTAAATGAAACTTGAAGTCGTTTAGACACAATAAGCACATGCGGAATTTGTGCATAGACTAAGAGTTAGTAAGAATACGGAAATTGATCAATAAAGTCCAAGTTAGAGAGGCCATAGATTGACGTTACCTAAGATACAGAGGACAATTCCTATAAAATTCTAAAAAAACAATTAGGAAAATGTAATCTTATAAATATAGTCTCAGTAAAAGAGGTAAAATACACTCTCTGTCTCAATTATAGAGGTAAATGTGACTATAAAATCACAACAACGTATCCCAGTTATAGAGGTTCGTTTTATCTCACTAACAGAGGTAATTCAGTGCTAAAGTGTCGGGACCGCACCATGAGTCCCAGCTATAGAGGTTTCTCATTTATCCAGGTCCCACTTAACCAGGTTTCACTGTATTAGAAGAGAAAATTTATTAAGCAAAACGAAAAGTACTAAACTCATTTTATTTCATAGTTTATTTTATTACACGTTAATTTAGTTATATTACCGCCTTTGTGTCGTTGAAAGGTTTGAAACTAATTTTAATTTGTGTTGCAAAAGCATGCAGTTTAATATTTGTAATTTGTAAACTTGACGTTGCAACTATTCCGCTTTATACTTCTGTTTTCAGAACGTGAACAAACACATTTTGTTTTTGCCTAGCCTTAATCATTTAACGATAAAAGCTAATTTAGTGTAGTGGATTCAATCGAGCGAGGCGGATCCGAGATAATGGGTAGCGAAAAAACTAAAGATAAAAGTGTCTGACTTGAGAACGCCCGCGTAAAATACTTAGGATTTTAAATTAAGTGGTTATTCGATGAGAAACATTTTCAAAACACCAGTCTGATGTCTGATTAAAGGATCCTACAACTATCTGTGCTAACTGCAATGGTAGCATACCTAAACTATCTAACTATTTGTTATGTATGATATGCACTCCTAACTATCTAGTTAGGAGTGCATATCATACATAACAAATACATTTTTTATATTCTTTCCTTAAGGCATCCTCTAGTACTGGAGAACGAAGAACTTCAATGCTAAGACCGCTTTTATACAAACTTTTATTAAAACGCTTAACGACAGAGGGTATTATCGCAGGCGGTAAAGTATAAACTTAACAGGGAGTGCTGCGAATATACCTACTTATTTACTACGCTATCTACTACGGCTCTCCGTCATTTTACAACGGACGATTTGAGTAACTGTATCTGGTCATTTGTTACGAGCATTTTACGTTTGTGCCTATGTACATACATTACATTAGCTCGAGCACATTTTACGACTGAAACGTGACCCGTCCGTATAACGTTAGCTACCAGGCACTCGCTACACATGCACTACACTGGTTCTAGTGGACTCTGTGGACTCACATCGTGAGATTTATTTTCAATCAATTGGGAGCTTTAATCATTGAGCATTACATAAAAACGAGAAACATTATAATAAATCAACGCGTTTACTAAAGAGAAAATTAAGCAATCAATCGATCAACCGAACCGCTACGCCTCGCCACCATGTTTCAGTTCGTCGCGTCGAAAACGACTCGCACCCGGGTAGTTCCGAAATGCAGAAGCTATCGAAACGAGCAGCGTTCGATCTCGAATCGAATCGGAGGGGGCTGGGGTCCATCAATAGAGGCAATCGAGTCGCCGCCGCGGTCGGCGAGCCAATTACTGCGCGTCAACAGTGATTTACGATATAATGGCCGCGGCCGACGCCTACATTGTTTAAATGCCTCAACGAGCAGAGAGCCGAGCCGAGCCGTCCGGCCGCGGCAAACATCCACCTCTTCGCTAGACAAATACACTGAGCACGAGTAACAAAACAACGCTCCACTTTACTCGATGGCTGTTGACTTTTCTCTACGACCTTCTAATGTTCTCGGCTCTAGTGATATTTTAATCCCTTTTCAACAATCCAAGTCCAATTTGTAAAGCGATGTCACGGTCGCCGATCATCATCAATCAAAGCCGTTTGTGTATTGAGGTGAAACGCCAAATACGGTTGCGTAAAACGAAATCTAATTAATTTAAATATTTCACCAAAAAATATCTTTATTATAAGTGATCCGGTCCCAAAAATGTAAGTGGGGTGGTAATTTTAAGTTAATTATGTATAATTATTGATACAACTACCCGCTATTAGTTTTTATCATGACGCCGCGGGCGTAAATGACCAACGTGTTGTAATTAAGTGTTTAATTTATAAAGGAACAGCGCAAACAGGTTTTTAAACCGAAAATGGAGGGTCGAGTCGAGTAATAACTGGTTGTACGGACAAACTGAGAATATGTCGTCGACAAAACAAAATGTGGAAAGTTGGAAGAGAAAGGTGACTTTGTTTAGTAACCCTCGGACAATTATGTACGCTACTTGTAGCAATGAATGTTGATTACCGCTAGACATGGTCCGGTTTCTAATCGGGCAACTTATTCATTGCAGCATTCATTAAACAAAAATGGCACACCGTTATTCTTCCATTAAAAGCTTCTCTTCAACTCTTGTCACAAGCTGTCTACTGAAACAATTGTAAGTCATGACGCGCGATGTATCGCTCGCTTTATCTACGCTACGATTCGCTTGTCTGCAACTTCAAAGTGCAAATCTCTATGTATTTTTTGCGTTAACTCGATCAACAAATTCGATTCTGTAAAATAACCGGCCGCCATGTCCGGCGTCGTTCTGAGAAGCGTCAGGTTTCGGTGTCTCGTTTTATTTTTTGCGTAAATCATTGGACGAGCACGCGATGTGACGTGCCCGCGAGCAGTTGTGGCGACTGGGCGATTATTCACGCGATTTCAATTATCTATCGGGCAGGCTGTCTAATTACTACAACGTATAACGAGTGAAGCGGCCGGGCCACGCTTCAAAAGGTTTATGCTCGGCGAGTATTTCATGAGAACTGAATGGGGTATGCATTCGGTATTTTCATTAAAGAAGCCGTCTCATTTAAGACGTGCTCGGCGTTCGGGCTCTGTCGGCAATTAACGCGGTGTGGAAGTTTCCAATCCGTTTGTCTGCCTCGCCAACGGCTCGAGCCCGACACAACGTATATAACCGTCATATTCCGCCCCATTTGCCAAGGCATATTGCCCCTTACATCCCCGCCTAGCAATATTTCACACCATGCAGCCAATACAGAAATAAGTTCTACGGGACATTTACGAATATTGACGGACTCGTTTGACAATAAAGTATTCCAAGCAGCTGGTCTCCGAATGAATAATAGATTTCTGTCAGCCTTAAAATGGAGGAAATATATATTTTGCAAATTACAACTTTTTGTTGATAATACATAATTCATCATTGGACATGAAAATGTCAAACGATACCTAGTAATGAAACTGTCTGGAGTTATTAAGTAAATTGAGGCAGTGTCGCACTAATTGTAGCCGCAGATTGAAATGGCTCATGGCTATATTATACTTTACAACGCATACGTCTTTTTAAATGGCCCGTGTATTTGTATTCTATACTTCACATGCACTTATGTCTTTTTAGAACGACATTTCAGAATAACGGTTCAGCGGAAGGCGGTAATTATAAAACGTCTCTTCGTACTCCACGCCGGGGGTAGACGTGATAAGAATGCCCTCCCTACATTTGCATGCATGTTCGTTAATTGTTAAAGCGCCCTGCCTCGGACGTGGCCCTACATAAATAAGCAATTAAGTCAATTGGCTGCGACATGCGCGGAGTTTTTATTTTAGATATTTATCAGATGCGATGTCGCATCGGACTCTATAACTATTTACCGTTGTTTGCAGTCTGAATTTTATTTGGAACAGAGCACGGTTGGCTTTCCACTTTTAAGAATAAACGAGGTACTGTGCATAGTAAAAAGCCACAGCACCCAAAGCCAGCTGGGTGCAATAAAAAGGCTATTTTTGAACGAAATGCGCATAGACGCGAGCATTTAAAAATCGAATGCTTCTGGGACTTTTTGGCGTGGGTCGTTTCAGTCGCTTGTCAACAAAATACATCGTGTTTTTGGCTTCGCCTCAAATAGCAAGGGTTTGAATAGCGTCGAGATTTATGCGTGAAACTGTTTCAGAAATAGATGCGTTAGGTTGCGTGGGCGCAGCGCGTCAAAATATTATGGAAGCGCTAAATTAGATCAAGAATTACACAACCTACACTGTATATTCTTTCAAATATTTTTTTTTAAATACTTATTTGTCATACTTCATTAACAAAGCGCAAGAAAATTGCTAGCGTTCACCGAGACACCTACCTACAGTGGTGCATATAAGCGAAGTGTTGCAATAGTAGTAATATGTTTTTACACAGATTTCCTTCTTTGTTAAACAAAAGGAAAACCGATACTTTTTAGGCATGTTCCTACAAACTCATTCTGTAAAACCCTTGACTTGACGTTTATACAAAAAGCACTTACCTTTTGAAACGCCTCTCAAAATTAATTAGAGGAGAGAATCAAGAAACTCGCCAATATTAAAAAGAAAAAAGCGTTTTTGCCACCCTGTAATCAAATATTATTACTTCTAAGGACGAACTATGTTACCGTTGCACGAAATGTTTATTTTATTTTGTACTAACCAATTCAAATTCAATTTCAATTTCAATATAAAGTACATGCAAATTAAACGTGTAGGGACTATCAAGGACCTCTTAGTGAGTGAAGGCCTCCTCCATTTTTCTCCATGTAGTTCTGTTGTTTGCCGTGGTCATCCAGTTATTGCCCGTTATTTCATCTATCCATCTTTCCACAGGTTTCCCTTGCTGTATTTTGCCAGGCGGTCCTTTCCAAGTCGTGACAGGCGTGTCTCACTCCGCGATTTCGTCGCTTTGTTAGGGTAACGGCACCAGTGGCCAGCCGGGTACCAGTGGTCAGCCTTTTGAGCCGTTTATTGGTCATAAATATCTGGTATATTCGTTTAAACAAATCGCGAGTACTCAAATAGGAGCTTTGATTCCTTATTGGTTAATACGTCACACGACAGGTGCGGTGAGGGAACGGGGGGAAGAAATATACTCGTTCATACAGGTGCTGTTTGTCGACGAGTGCAATAGTGTCATGTCCGCCATATTTTTTACTGCACGTGGTGTTCTCTTAACAGGCAAGAAAAACTATGTTTTAATGTTAAAAGTTATTGTTTTTGTTAATGATTGGTTTATTTATTACTTTATCTATTAAATTGCATTATAATTGAATGAAAATATCAATATTTCACTTCTAAATTGAGGGGGCTGGCCACTGGATAACACTTTTTTCCAAAGAATCCAGTGCCCAGCCCCCCACGGCTGACCTTTGGTTTATTCGTTTATTTTATTATTTTCGAGCCAATGCGACCGTTAGGACCGTTAAATTTATATTTTCAAATTTAGTTAGGCATGCCCTAGTCAATTTAAAGTAAAACCCAGTAGTCAGCCGCATTTGAAATAACGTTTTAATGCGGCTGAGCACTGGGTTTCGCGGATCCAGTACTCAGCCATTGACCTTGCTTGGTACGTCGCCGCCAAAAATATGTCCACATTTTTAAACCCTATCTCATTGAAATAAGGTTCAAAAGTGTATACATATTTTTGACGTTAACTATACATAACTATCATTTTGCTTTTTCCTGGTCGGTATATGACTTTGTTTATTAATGATAATTAGATCTGCATAGACTCGATTAATTATTTTTTACCAAATACCTACTAGGAACATAATTATATATTACCTGCTTTACCTCATTAATTTTTGACGGATTAATTATTAGAAAATAAATATTGCGATTCTTAGTTTGCAAGAATAATTTTAGTTAATTAAGTACCTATGGCCAACAAATCTCGTGTCATAAGAATTGTATGTACCTATAAGATTTTTTATTTATTAAATAAGTAAACAAGTAGGTAAGTAATACATATGTATATGCAAAAAAATTATAAACTAAAATTAAAAACTACAACTAACTACAATAACGATAACTAAAATAGTAATAAAAAATAGATATTTGTATAACATCGTTGATTTTGATATATGCAAAAAATTATAAACTAAAATTAAAAACTACAACTAACTACAATAACGGTAACAAAAATTATAAAGAAAAAATAAATATTATAATATCGTTGATTTTGATATAAATATCAGTGATTTTGATCTAATTATTATGAATAGTTTATATAGGCTGAGTACTGGGTACACAGAGGCTGCTTACTGGATTTTGGAGGCTGACTACTGGAGAAAAGTGCCACTTTTTGTTTAAACTTAATTAGAGATATTATAAAGAGGATTGTTATTTTTTAAAATATTTTGTTTTAAAACTATGATAAACAATTGATCTAACCATGTCATTTGTTTAATTATCCGACTAATCCTGTATAAATGCCGAACGTTCAAACTTAAAAAAGTCGTTATAAGGCTGACTACTGGTGCCTTTACCCTACAGGTAGCTAAAAGTAAATCCGTTCGGCCCCAATTTTGGGGAAAGCCATAAGCCGCGCGTGGCGCTGTCGCCACCTAATAGCGGTTTTGTTAGAGAGTGAGTCTTTTGTACTTAGTACTATTATTTATTCTGTGGTCGCGACTCGTTTTGTCCATCTGTCCTCCTGCATGCGACGAGCCATATGACCTGCCCATTTCCATTTTTGCCTCTTGCAGTGTTGTAGAGCATCCTGCAGCTTTGTGATTTTTCTTATATCAGTGTTTCGTTTCTTATCTAGTCGTTACATACTTACATTAAGCTACATTAAATATTTGCTAGAATTGATAAAATTATATCATACCTGATGTTTTGCGTAATAAAATAACCGATGCGTATTACACTAAGAACATGATCTGATTCTGAATTGTGATATTTATGGGGGACTTTGTTTTATAAGGTGTAGTGATGTATTTGTAGTATCTGTATTTAATAGAAAACTAGGGTCGGGTCGGGCGTCCGGCCAAGCATACTCTGCAAGGCATTTACAATGCCAAAATGTGGATATGTCAAATTTTTATGAAGATATGACGTTTATAATGACTGTACTATATGCCTAAGTTAACATATTAACAGTAACTATACGGTACTGCTTACGACATAAATATGCGACGCACGTAATTGTATAAATAGCATGTAAGCACTATAATAGCCTAATATCTGGGTGACCGAGCTTCGCTCAGAAAACATATAAAAACTCGAAAATGCGCGTTTTCCCAGAGATAAGACCTAGCTAGATCGATTTTTCGCCCCCGAAAACCCCCATATAGCAAATTTCATCGAAATCGTTAGAGCCGTTTCCGAGATCCCCTAAATAAATAAATAAATATATATATATATAAATAAACAAGAATTGCTCGTTTAAAGGTATTAGATAAATATGTTATGTTTATATTTTCTTGCTCTCTCTATACTTGAATACCGAGAATATAACACATCTTCGGTAATGTTTGGTCTTACTTAATCTCCATTCGACCCTCCGACTACCAACTCATCTCATTAATGACACTACTTCACTTGGTTCAGTTCAAGTCGGTGCAAATTAAGCTTAGACGGACGGTAACTTTAGATTTATTCTCCATTTACACATGCAAGCCAGATACAGAGTTTAGGAGAGCCGGCAATGCTATAGGTTGTCGGTTCTCAGCTCGTTCGTCGAGCCGCAAAGCCGCGCTCACACGGCACGGCTCGGCAGACACGCCGCCGCTGGGGTTAGCTTTACTGCGCGACTGCGAAACTGTTTCCATCACTTTCGAGGTGTTTGGGGTGTTTCATGTCTTTGCAAGTTCTGATCTTTTCCGGAATTCAATATCGTTAGAGGTGATTCGTAGAAAACAAATTACTATCAGATAGTCTAACAAAAACTCGATCTGGTAACACGAACTTATCTACTAGGGGCGCAACGCCCGAAAGTGGCTGCGCGAACCACAAAGACACATACAGCCAAATCGATATGGGCCCGCCGACCCATTCAGGGGATGAATTTTAATTATTCAGAGGGATAACTGCGTGCCATCTTTAACAAACAAATTACATATGCGCACCCAATAACGCGATACAGCTTCTGGGCCACCGAGCTTTCAATTATAAGTTGGCGGGATAAGCGACGCGGGTCGGGTTGTAATTACCCCCGACCGATGTCTGACTGCCTGGTACTCGCTCCACCGGAATTCACTAATTAGTTCGACTATGTCGTAATTATGAGCTCAGTGAAATCGTTAACGTATTTAAAGCTCGTGTTTAACAAACATTCGCGATGATGAATAGCCCTGATCTACTGAATAAAATCTCTGAACATATGCATGTCTTGTTCGTACATACTACTCGTACATAAACATCTTTCATTATTAATGGACTGCGTATAATAATGAAGTACTGACGGCTTAACATGATAAGTATAATTATAAACGTGTTTAATCGATAACAGGTTTTATGATAATCATGAGTCCAAACTAAGTTTTTGGTGCCATAATAAAAACGGTAACTCGAAGAAACACCTATTATTCCTGTATAAAGTACAATAAGGTAAATAAAGTCTGTAAGCAGAGCACAATAGACTATTGTAGAACATCAAACAACGAAAGTTTACTATTTCTGTAAAGCTAAAGCGTCGCCGAGATAAAAATAAAACACTCGAAAGGATAAACGACGCGGCAGGCGTCGAACAAGGCATCTAAGACTGCGATCCCAATCATGTACCCTAAATGCCGACACAAAGTAAGAAAGTATGGAACGTATAAAACGTCAAAGAGATTGAATATCGATTGTCGAGTCGACAGCAATCTCGGTGGAGAGAGGGGGAGGTAGGACACTTCCGACCGCCCGCGAGAATTTATGTTATTGGCACCGCTGGCCGCCGATACGGGACCCTCGCGTGTAATTGTTAGTTGGAACACAGGATATTGGGGAATTAAACGAGTACGGTGATTGATTAAGCGGCGATAACGATTATACGAACGCGACCCCGAATGAGATATCGAGATGAAACAGGGAGATACCTCGAATCAATTTACAGAGCCTCGCGTTAAAAAGAAAGTAAATCGACGCGAGCGTGCGAGCTCGGAAATAAAAACATGGCGCGGCGGCAGTCGCCCGTTTACAGATTAAGCCGAAAGATCAACAAATATATTTTAATCCGACCCAACAGCGCTCTCGCATTTCCGGCGGCAAAAACTCGCTCCACGACACATGGGCGAGAAAAAACCCCGAGTTATTATCTTAAGTCGAACCCAACAGAACCCATTAGTAAACAACACGGGCACAAAAGAGGGCAAAATAGCGGCTTATAAAAAAATGTAACAAAAAATCGGCTTTTGATCCTCGGCTCCCCTATATTGTATTTGTGAAGGTTTTATTAGTCGGCGAACTGGTCCAGCGACTCCATTTGAGCCGAGTGCGGAGTGCTGAGGGCCTACCGCGAACCACGTTCGACGTGATGCCTCTTGATACTTACGTACGAATTTACAAGTGCGACAGAGAGGCAATACATCGAACGTGGTTCGCGGTAGGCCTTCTGTACGCTGTCGTTTTTTCACCGCCACGTCCAAAGCGTACGTAAGTCTTGTACATTACAAGGTAGGTACATGTGAATTTCGGGCAACATGATCGTGTTTAGATAGAGTTGTGCTCGTTTACATTGGTTCCTATTAGTAGCTTCAACGTTTTATTGTTGCAGAATAACCGCAATGGAAATGCCCGTTACGTAAGGGCCCGGAGTTTATCGTCGAGGTTTATACCAGATCTTCACATCCCAGACGCAATTTGGTCCCTCGAAAGCTCATAATAACAGTCGTTCCCCTTTATAAATTCCAAATACTGAGACAAATCTGCTCCCCACATTTCCCTCAAGCAAAACTTTCCACTCGAACAAAGAGCCCAGGTACACGCCAGCTGCGGATTATGCCTCCGCCGACAAAACAACCGACGAGTCGAACGACTAGTCCAACTCCACTCCGGCCTGCCAGCCGCAAACACACCCGTGTAACTTAAATGGGTTTATGACAACTCAGACACGGAACTTTTTATACGGAACACCAATGTTATTCTTCAGAAGACAGATAGGTTATTATAAAATGAGAGCTCATAACAAACATCTGTCGGCGGCCAAACATTTTCAATCTGATAGCGGACGAAATTACAAAACCGTTAAACAAACAGTAAACAGACTAGTTAAATCTGAACGGTTAATTCAATTGAACGCAGATGGTATCTAATTAATGTTAAATCAATTTAACATGGAGGAGTTGGTATTTATAACAGTTTCAGTTCGTGACATAATGAATGAGAACGTAACAAACCGCAGCGAAGTAATGCGAAGCGGAAATAATAATAGCATTTGTTAGAGCGTCTGTCGGCGCCGCGGGCCGCGGCCCCACATCCTAATTACGCCAATAATAATTACACAGTAGTCGCCAGCTGCTGCCTACGCTACTATCCGCCCTCCTCACTGCCTCACGATCTGCTACCAAATGAAATGACCCTGATACAAGTTTATCTTTGATTTTTAACTAAACGAAAGTGACCAATGAAAGAAAGCCACAAACATCGAAAACAAACTGGACTGTGTCCGAATGAAGTACGAGTAAGACCAATTCTGATTAATAAATAAACATAATATATTTTTAAAAGCAGATATCAAATACATAGGTAGGTAAGTAGTTAAGTACTTTTGTTTTGTAAAGCCAAAAAGTAATTTCGTAAATAATGCCATTTTAAAAATCTGGGTTTTTTTTACTCATTACTGTTTAAGTGTTTAATACATACGGTTGGATAAGGCAAACATAGTATGTTTGACATGACATACCATAAAAAAGAAGGATAAAAACTCGAATATTCAGGTAATTATTTAATTTATTTGAAACACAAAGAGACCTTTTTGTTCGCACTAACACTGTCGTGTAATACGTGAAGATAGGGGCTAAAATAATTACCAGACGGGCACAACAATAATTATAAGCATTACAAGCCAGAGGGGCGATTTGATATCGTCAATCAATTATTTCAAGTACATTTCACGAAAGTTCCCGTCCAATAGTCACAAGGCTTTGACTAAAGCAATAACGTTTTTACGAAATGAATGATGATACGCCAGAGGCAGGTAACGCGATACGTCCGTTCCGGCGAATAAATAAACTCGTTGAAGCGAAAAATTCATCAGAATTTATCATTCATGATGGCGTTGGTTTATGCAATAACATTTCAAATTTCCGATACATTTCCCCGGCGTGGCAATCAGCGAATATCGCTTTGGATATGCGTAATGACAAATTAAATAATGAAGATGGAATTGTGAGCTCGTTGTACGCTTCATTAAAACCGTGTGCCGTTATACAACTATTTGCTGATTCGGAATGCCTAGCGCTACTCGATTGGATTTCCTGATCGTGTTTTAAATTGCGAATTCAGTAAGGGTATGGTTGAATGGTCGGTTGGTAGGGGTTCGAGGAAGTCGTGCTCGGCGCTCGGCGGCGTCGGGTCTCGAGTCTCGACGGCCGCCGAGTGCCGGCCGCTGATCAGCAGCCAATCAACATGTAAATTTATTCAGAGCCATCAGTGTAATCGCCAGCGCTGTTAACCTCGTTCGCGACACGCCGGACACCGCGATACCGATCTTATTAATACACTGCGATAACATGTGTAATTATGCAGTATTATATAAATTGATAGATAGATCAAATTGTTTAATTAAGCGCTGTAGATTAATTCGTTAATTGGCCGGTTCAAGCTGTGATTAGCATTACGGAACCCGCCGTACCATATTACGCAGTTAATAGACGACATGATTCCATTTCAAATTTAATATAAAGGAACCTGGATCAACTCGACAAAAATCAAAGTATTTTTTTGTTATCCGTCCCTCAGCTTCAATAGCCATATTAGCGACGTGGGGAATTTAAACTCGTTTTATTGACGAGGGTCCGCCCCTTATTCGAAACTCGCTCGTTATATTTAGTGTATTATACGATAGATTAAGCATTAGTGCGACTGACAATAGTCACGAGTTTGTATTTCGTGTGCGGGAGGTCAGTCGGTAATGATAGCGGAGACTCGACGTCGGAAGCAATACTGATCAGAGAGGGAACAAAAGAAATAAAGAATCAATCGCAGCTGCGAAAAGGGTTGTTAAGGTCCGAAATGCACAGTCACGTCACGGAGGGCGTCGAGGGCTCAAATTGATATCTCGTCTTAATTATCACGCTTCGCACAAACTTTTCCAGTTAGGGTAGCGAACGTTAAATTGATTTTACAAGAACTTTAGAAATTTTTAGAGCCCTTGACAGTGATTAATGAAAGGAATTTCGGAGATGTGTTCTGTTCTCTCCCCTCGCCGCGGGCGAATACTTAATGACTAGAAAAGCAAAGGGAGGCGCCCTTTTCTTATATTGTGCGGTTTTGGCAAATATATGATTCGCCTTCATACGCGACGTAATTTAATGCTGTCGTAAAATATTGTGGTAGCGTGACTGCTTATATTACTCGAGCAGCTGTTGCACTACGCGATAAGATGGCGAACACGTCACAAGGCAATAATTTGATGCGGTTAAAAAAACGTGATGACTTGATGAGATCATGAGCGCGGGCCTAGTTTGCATGAACCTTTGGCAATACCCCGCTCACGTCGACTTGATTAATGATGTGCATCGTGCAATAAATATACATTTGTTGCAAGACGCTATTGCATGCAGGTGCCCGATGATTGAGCCGCAAGAAGCTCCTGGGCCGCATTATGCCGTGTTCGATACTATTACGTAACCGAGCGAGCGGGAATAGTTAGCGAGCATCCAATAATGGGTGCTAAGTTTGAAGTGGGCATTCATGCAATTTTGCAGACATTTATCTAAGTGAACCACCGTAAGCACCGTTTGTGTGCCAACATCGTGCTCTACCGAGCACATTCCTCAATTTTGAGGTCAAGTCTATTTCTTACCTTTTTCGGTGTGCTTTAATGGCATTTTGCGAGTGTATTTTGCACTCACTTTATTAGATTGAGATGCGTGTCGAGAAATCTTAAACACGGGAATGTTTTTGCCCATTACTGAAAGATTCTCATTACGCTGTCAACTCTGCATAAATATTAATTAATACAACGATGTTTAGACAATTCTCACAGTCTCGCAGTGATCTCTCACATCTATATCAATATATCTGTGTGCACAATTTCCTTTCGTGTCTGGCAGCATCTGTAGCCTTATTTGCCACAGCCGCCGCAATCGCATTAATTTGCGGAGTGCAGTAGGTATTGTGACCAGAAGCACAGCGGGCGGGAGGAGGCTGGGGTGAATTAATGAACCTATGCGGCACCGACAGGCGTGGATTACTCCCAACGTTTGCACTCAATCACGCGCGCAAACATCCCTAAACCCGAACAATTAAATAGACTACGAAACAATCGGCCCTGAGGAGGGCAATCGGCAATTAGAGCGAGATTACACGGACTACCAATTAGAGATTATGCTATTGAATTTTGACCCAATTACGTAGTATCTAAATCTAACCTACTTAATTACAATAGGGCTAATGCGATCCGGTCAGTATATCTTATTAAAAGGTTCGCCCTATTGACACGCCAATTTTTTTCTTCCGACAACAATTTTCATTTTAAGATGAGCGGCAATTCAAGTATTACTTAAGCAGTTTTTTTCTACGAATCAATAATTGCTAAACGTTTGTTGGCGTAGGTACAATATTTATAAATTGGAATTTATTTACGAAGAGTAAGTATACTTCCGGGAAAACATCGTTCGTTTCCACGTCCCACGAAAAATAATTTCAACGTTACATTTTCTCATAGAAGTTTTATTGCCGGTAGAAAGAACATCGGTCGATGCCAGATGTTGACGTCAGTCTTGCTAGCACAGTCCCGAGTGGTAGCAATATCAGCTTACTGGCGTAGTCTACTAATAAGAAAAACGACAGCAAATCTGACTGATTTACAGTTCTAAGGAAGCTGAGGAAAAGACCACAAATGCACTCACCTTAGGTTCTGTTTTAATTTTCTTGGCCGGTGGTTGTGAACTCGGGGCTTCTTGCCGCGAGTCGTCAGGTTCAGGTTTGATAGGTATCGTGGGCCCCGGGGGCTGGTGGGGCTGGTGGGGCAGGTGGGGCGCCGGCGCGGGCGGCGGCGGGGGCTGCGCGTGCGCTAGCGCGGGCGCGGGCGCGACAGGGACGGGGCCGGGCTGGGGCTCGAGCCGCGGCGCGGGCGAGGGGCGGGGCTCGGGCGCCGCGAGCGGCGGGGCCAGCGGCGCCGGCGGCGGCGCGGGCGGCCCGGGCGCGTTGGGCGCGACGGGCCGGGCCACGCCGTTCACGTCGTGCGGGTGGTGGTGCTTGTCGCGCGCCTTATCTCTATTGCGGTGGCCGCCGGAGCCGCGCTTGGCGGCGGCGGGCGGGGCGGCGGCGGCGCCCTGGCTCTTGGGCTCGCCGTTCATCTCGTTCGACTTGACGATCTCGTGCTTGGCCTCCGAGCTCTTGGTTCCCGGCTTGGTGCGCTTGATCTTCATCTTGAGCGCCGTGCGCTGCGCGTCCGGCTCGGCGCGGGCCGCCATGCCGCCCGCCTCGTCAGTTTTCTCTATGTCGGCATCGAGGTCAATGATGAGGTCTCCGATGCCTATATCCCACTCGTTGTCATCGTACTCGAAGTTGGTCGCGTGGGGCGCGGGGCGAGCTCCGCCGGCCGGCGCGCCCTCCCTCATTGACGCAGCCATGCGCGCCGACTCGCCGCGCCCGCCCCCTCGCGCCCCGCACACGACAACACCATTGTAGCCCTGCAACAACAATGCACGTTAACACCACTTCACTACGACTCAGGGATCGGAACCGGTTTTTTGCAAAAACTTAGAAAAAACCATATTTTTCGAATTATTTTATACTCGAAATGTAGGACTCAGTTGTGTTTTGGGCTATGACTTCGTATTATTAGATTGCTCAATTAGAAATGAAGTAATTAGCAAAGAACGAAAAAATACCGTTTCCGTTCCCATACAAAAAATACCGGTATCCGATCCCTGCTACAACTTGCCCCAACAAAACGTTTTACGTGACAAAGGCTAAGATAAAGCCAATTAACTTTCTCCCCCGAATACTCCATATTTCATATGAAAAGGCTCGTAACTGCGCTTAAGTGCTATTTAGATTTAGGTATAGGGCACCTGAGGTACCTTATTTCAAAAGGAATGAACTCGAAAAGTGCTCGTGCTTCTACTCATTATACTATATCCACACTGAATACTAAAAGGTGCAAATATAGATAGAAAACTATAGCACCTTCAAATTCGGTCCAAACCATTTTGCAAACCCGCGCAATAATCAGATACATAAGTAAAGTAATACTATAACAATTTTATTTTTCGGTTTTGCCTTAGCCTAGCAATCCTACCATAAACTTAACCGCATGGCATAGCTTTATGGTCGTCTCCTACACAATAAGTTATTTTTCGCAATACTCGTAAAGGCAAAATAAATAGAGTAATTCTTATTTCCATAATGCCTATGCAATATAGGCATTGATGTTAAAGTTCACAGAAAGCAGTAAAATTATTAAACAAACATGTTCCTTTTAAATTAGTCCTTTATAGAAATTTCATATCACATGAAGTTATAACCAATACTAAGAGGCAATAATCGTAAAAGAGTCGTAAAAGTGTTGATAAGCTGGGGGCACTACACCACCTAGACCACGCTAGTTGACGCTCTGCTGCCATATAGAGCGAATGAGGTTTTCAGGCGTTTTATTTATTCATTTTCTTTCCAACTTATTCCATATCAACACCTCCTTCCCCCAATTTACCTCGTAGAGAATGATTTCTGGGACAAAAGCTAAATTTTAAGCCAGGTTAGGTATACCAAATAGATATCAAATTTGAACGGGCTTTGTTGTAACAAACATCCAAATATTCCAAATCTATACGAATATCATTTAATGTAGGACTTTTACACAAAAGTACACACAATAATCCTGTAAATAGCGTCAGCCACGTTAATCAATCCATGAACCATTCTTGCGTAATCTAAGCAGTATTCGCGACTATTTTGCATATAGTTAAGTGTCTTGAGAGAACGGAGGTCTTCTTATAAAACACCGATGAGGAGGTATTTACTTTATTTGATTTTACAATTACGAGTTTAATTCAATATAGTTTAGAAGCGCGAGGGTGTACCGGTACACCGAGCGATTCGGAGCTCACGTGTAGCCTGGTCGCTGGATGCGAACTAGATGAGAACTCGATGAGAACTTGATGAGAACTGTCTTCCGCTGGTCGGGATGGCCGCTTATATTCATCCCGAAACCGTGGGGATGCGTTGTCTGGAGTCACGTAGGCCATGAGAAGTTTCTGGAGCGTTTATGCTGTCGCTGCCATTAAGATAATGAAGAGTCGATCCCGTGGGACCGGCATTAATTGACAACCGCCATAAAATAGGTGATGCATTACATGCGCCTGTACTTGTATCAAAGGGTGCGTTTGTTTATCCCATTAGGTGCGTCTGCATTCCTTCTATCGACGCTGAAGATAATCTTTAATGTCTTGCCGTCGGTGTGTTGTTGGAGGTCGGGGATACGTGGGAAGCGTTCCTTAACTCCTCCCCCCTTAAGAGAGAACTAAGGGTGTAGCTTGTTACGCCCGTGTTCTCGATGCTGCTACGGCGTTGGGTGCACTTGAGGTATATGGCGCACCCGATGAGGCACATAAATATGCTTATGCTCCACACGCTGGGTATCCAAATATGTTGATGTATGTTTGATTTGATTGTTGATTCTAATGGCTTCAGGTGTATTTGTAAATCTTCATCCGTATATTGGATCTTATCTGTTTTTTGTTCTAAGTGCATCTGTATCTGCTGGACTTCTTCTTTGAATAGATTGTTGGTTTTCGAGATCACTTTAGTATATAGGTTCGCCATCTGTAGTTCACAGCCGGGATTAAGGTGTAGTTTATATGGCCCTTTGGATGACTTCGTAAAACGTTTCATTGCAATTGATGGTTACTCGTTGTGGTCCTCTTGAGTATAACAGGAAATTGCCGTCGTTTATTGTTGTGATAGCTTCCTCTTCTTCTAGTTTCGTCGTAAGGCACGTGTGGTTGTTTTTGAGAAGCAGAGCTTGATGGATGCAGTCAGGTGTTTTATTGGAGTCCTTCCACCAAACGTGTTTGCAGACCATCATGGTTTTCTTAGCTTTGCATTGTTCAGCACTTGGGTAGGCGTACCATGAGTTTTTAATGAGGATTGAAGGTTTTTGGATTTCGAGGATTAGACCATCATGAGTCGGGAAAGGGATGAGGTTGTATGCATTACCACTTTTAGCTTTAATTTCCGCTATTTTTGCAACAAAGTGTATGACATTACTAACAGTGTAAACCATAATACGATCGACTTCTACATTGTTTGCCTCCTCAAAAATGTCTTTACAAGGTATTCCTGGCTTAGCTAATGTTATGCCTAACTCTAAGATATTAATTATATCTTCCATTAATATAAAAGTAGTTAAAATATCAATATTTGCCTTATTAGTAAAACTTACTTCGTACATAGTGTTTAAACGTTTTGTAATGCTTTTAAGCCTTAAGTCAACTTTGTTAATAGTTTCGTTTAAGTTGTTAAGTAATGTTTCTTGGTTATTTGTAAGGGTTTGAATATTGTTATTAATTTCCTTTAAATCATTCGCATCAGGGTTTCCAGCTATAAATTTAACAATTGTTCCAAGACCATCAATAAGGCCGCGTTTGGATCGACCAACGTTTTGGTTCATTAATCCTTTTAATCTTCCTAATAAATGGGTATAAAGACTGTTAATGTGGTAATTATCAGTTTGAACTCTATTAGACATTAATTTGTTAAGGATGTTAAGGATTTCGGTTAGATTACATCTTTTGGTTAGATATCTGTAGCCTTCTATTTCTGCAATTGGTCCTATTTTTTCGAGGTATATGCCATTGGGACTTTCTAACTTCTTGATTTGGTAGGGTTGACTACCCTGGACTTGGAGGAACCTGTAACAACAACAGGCCTCAATTTATTTGCTGCTCGTCGTTTACCTCGACTATCCAAATATATTTTTGGGGCTTTTGTGTCGCGAATGTAGGTTTTTCGGCGAGTACAAAATACGTTAGCTTGTTTATTAGTGGTTGGGAGTTTTTCGTGAGTTTCGACTATTGGGGCTGGTAATTCGGTATTCTTATTATATTCGTCTGTTCTTTTTATTTGAGCATCCCGTTTTATTTTGTATATATAATCGTAAACCGTTTTTAAATGTTCTCTATGTTTTTCCAATAGAGTATTTAACAACTGTGAATCATGGAGAAAGTTAAACAAAGGTTCCGTTTCAATATGTCCAAATAAGATTTCATGTGGAGTTAATTTTGTGTCTGATTGTATCGAGCTGTTGTATGCTATTAATGCGAGTTTCATTTTGTCATCGTGCGGTAGTTTATTTTTATATTGTTCACTAAGCAATCGACAATGTTCTCTCAACGTTGAGTGGAATCTTTCGACGATTCCGTGTGATGCTGGATTATAAGGCGTAGTGAAATTAATCTTAATGTGATATAAATTAACTAATTCCTTAAGTAGTGCGAATTCTTTTCCTGCGTCAGTCGTTATTTCTGCAGGGACACCATAGTGTGCAAAGTAAGAAAGAAGTTTTGACATAACTGTTGAGCTATTTTTATCTTTTAATCTTTTAACTACTGCGAAACGAGAGAATCCGTCTACTATAGATAAGTAAAGCTTGCCTTCAATATCAACAACATCGCAAAAAATATGATTAAGTGGTCGCAAAGCTATTGGTGGCAATAACATTGGTGGACGCATTGGATGCCGTTCGTATTTGCCTGCCTTACAAATAGAGCAGTTATTAATATATTCGCGGATATCGGACATAATATTTTTCCACCAATATTTCCTACTAATATGCATTAAAGTTTCGGTAATACCGCGATGATTCGTTTTTCCTTCGTGATAACTTTTTATGATATCGATTTGCTTTTCCTTTTCAACTACGGTTTCCACTATTTCAGTACAACGAGTTATACGAATTTGAGGATTATGTTCTTTAGTGAGGATCTTTACCATTTCCTGATATAATTCATCTACGTAAAAGAAAGCGTAATAGTGAATACCTGGTTTTAAATACTCGCGTGCAAGTTTCCTGAGTGCTTCTCCTGGTCGTTTAGATGTATACAGGCTAACTTCTATGATTTCGTTACCGTCTTCCTTTCGCACGTTTATATTATCTAATTTATTGTGTAGTTTAAAATAAATTTGATGTGGCTTTTTATTTATGACATCATTCATAATAGGAATTCCCTGGTGTATGTTGTCATCTTGTGAATGCTGTGTTTGGATTTCTTCGCGGTTATCATTGTAGTTAATTTGTTCATCCATGTCGCTACCGTTCTGAGCTAATATTGATTCATTATCGTTAAAATTAATTTTTACCCGTGACAAAGCATCTGCGTTCGAGTTAATAGAGCCTTGTTTGTATTTTATTTCGAAGTCGAATTCAGCTAGTCGAAGTCTCCACCTAGTTAACCTAGAATTGGGGTCTTTTAAAGACATTAACCAAGTTAAAGGTTTATGATCGGTGTAAATGATGAACTTACGACCATATAAGTACGGTCTAAAGTGTTTGCAAGCCCAAACTATCGCAAGTAGCTCTTTTTCAGTTGTAGAATATTTAGATTCTGTATCAGATAAAGTTCTAGATGCATAAGCGATTGGTTTTTCGACATTATCTTCTTTCTGAGACAAAACCGCTCCTAACGCTATGTCACTAGCGTCTGTGGTAACAATAAATTGTTGATCAAAATCTGGATACTTTAAAATAGGTTCGTTGGTAATTAATTCTTTTAGCTTCTGTACTGACTTTAAAAACTCATCATCTATTATAATCTTGGCGCGTTTTTTTAAGCATTTAGTCAATGGTTTTGTTATTTGAGCATAGTTATTAATGAATCTCCTATAATAGCCTGTCAATCCCAAAAAGGATCGTATTTCTTTTTCGGTTTTTGGTACTGGGAAATTAACTATGTCTTGTACTTTGCGTTGGTTAGGTGTTAGACCGTTAGGTGTTAACTCGTGTCCTAAGTACTCTACATGTTTTTGAAGAAACTCAGATTTATCTGGTTGTATTTTTAAATTATGTTGTCGCAAGCGTTCAAATACTTTTCGTAATTTTTGTATGTGCTCGTCCAACGAAGTTGAGTAAATGATTATATCGTCTAGATATACGAGGCATGTATTATATAAGAGGTCGCGTAATATTAAATCCATTAATCGTTGAAATGTAGCCGGAGCGTTTTTTAAACCAAAAGGCATGCGTAAAAATTCCCAATGTCCGTGATTAGTTGAAAACGCAGTTTTTTCAATATCTTCCTCGTGCATTTCTATCTGATGGTACCCACTCGCGAGGTCTAGCGTAGTGAAGTACTGAGCTCTACCTAATTTATCCAATATTTCCTCTATATTTGGCAGAGGATATTTATCTTCGATTGTCTTTGCATTTAATTGCCTATAGTCTATGACCATGCGCCATTTAACCTTACCGGATGCGTCAGGTTTTTTAGGTACAATGTGAACAGGACAACTCCAAGGGGAATTAGACTCACGAATAATGCCATTTTTAAGTAACTCGTTAACTTGTTTGTCTATTTCCTCTTGTTGTTTTGGTGGTTTCCTGTAATTGCGCACATAAATGGGTGTATCATCTGTCAAACGTAATTTATGTTTAACTGTATGGGTAAAGGTAAGTGGCTCTTGACCCGTATGAAACACGTCTTTAAATTCGTGTACTAACTTGGTAATTTTAGCTTTTTCTTCCATATTCATGTGATCCGTTCGAATCGTTAATTTACTAGCTTCCGTTTTGTTTATTTTAACATTGTCTAATACTTCCGATACAGATTTTAATCCATTCGGTATTGGTTGTAAGAAATTATCAAAATTATTTTTGAATTTTTGGGGCCTAGGACTTAGGTTTGTGACACCTAATCTATATTTGCCATCTATCACTGACACTAATGCACAATTAATGAGGACGGTGTTTGTCCCGATTTCAGGGATAAAGTATTCGCCGTCCGGTTTGTTAGATACACATGTAATTAGATTATCCGAGAGCGGATCGATTTTTGAGATTTTCTCCGGATAGTCTATGCTAATTGGAATTATTTTGTTTGGCATGATAAGTTCACACTTTTTTGGATGAATTATTGCGTTAAGCTTTAAAATCAGGTCCCATCCTATCATTCCCGCATATTTGGGGTCAAAGTCATAGATCAAAAATTCATGTTCTATGTCTTCGCCTAACGGGTATAATTTTAAATTAATAGCTCCTCGATGTTTTGTTTTACTATGAGCAGTCGTAATTGTAAACTCTTTATCGATAACTTTATTATTAAAATTCCTATTAGACTTCAATATTGATGGTCCAATAAGGCACCTATTACTACCAGAATCTATTAAGATTTTTCCTCCCCATTCATCTATAGTGATATATGGGAGATGATCTTTATCTAAATAATTTAATTTTACGTCAATTCGTTTTGTGGTCCTGTTTCTTGAAAAAAATCATCGCCATCATACGTGTTGGGGTCATAATTATGTTCGTAATTACCATTATGTTCATTGGTATTTATTTGTGTATTAAAAACTTCTACCGGTCGCGGTCTTGGCGGACGATTTATAGGTCGCCTACTAGTCGCGGTTCTCATTGAAATATCACTATCTAAATGGTCAGTTAATCTTTGAGGTTGGTGTTTTGGCGGGTATGTTTGTCGCCATTGTTCCGGAGTTGGTCGCGGTTGGTTGGCCCAATGCATTTGATTGTTGTTGTTATTTAACTGCAGATTAGGATAAGATATTTGTGCGAATTGGTTAGATTGGTGTTGATTTACGCGGTTTTGATTGAAATTCGGTTTTAGTATAGTATGTTGATTATAGTTTTTATTATTATAGTTAAATCTTGGATTAGATTTAAATGATTTTTCTTGTTTTCTCTGGAAGTACTCGGGGTGGACTTCTAACTCGTGTTTTAATTGATTATACGCGTCATCAAAAGTGGTGTGTTGCGCGGAACGGATTAATCGATCAGTCGCGATATCCAAGTGTTTACATAATTGGTCGATGCAAACGTTCTCCAAAATGGCTGTTGCTTGCGGTGAATCCGCTTTATTTTTCGCTGCGTACAAAAGTTCTTTTATTTTATCAGCAAATCCTAGAGCACTTTCGTTATGGAACCGTTTAATGCGAGTGATTTCAGAAAGAATTTGTTCTATACTTCTAGTGTCACCAAATTTAGACCTTAAGGAATTTACAATTTCTTCTACCGTGTTGTTTGGCATGTGAGCAATTGCTTTAATTGCTTCCCCGCGTAACTTGCTTTTTAATATAATTGGAAACAGGGCCCTTGCGTCAGCGTCTGCTGCTCTAGCTAACATAGTAACTTGATTTAAAAAGAAATCTAAAGTTTGTCTATCACCTTCATATTTGGGCAAATATTTTTCGATCGTAGTATGATTCAGAGCCATTTTGATATTAAATTAATTAAATCCTATCACAGAATAGAACTGTCTCTTTTTTTAAAAAAAAAAAAAAAATGGTGGAAATGCGTACAAAATAATTAGGAAAATGAAAGGAAAATGTAGGAAAACTCACAGGGTAGCCGCCAGTGCGATGAGTACTGTGGTCTTCATAAGGCAGTGGTCGAATCTCTTCAGGTTGAAACCTTCCAGTTCGCGCCGACGATGTGTAGCCGCTGCTCGCTGGGAGACTCGCCCGTCGCTGTCACCAGTTAAGTGTCTTGAGAGAACGGAGGTCTTCTTATAAAACACCGATGAGGAGGTATTTACTTTATTTGATTTTACAATTACGAGTTTAATTCAATATAGTTTAGAAGCGCGAGGGTGTACCGGTACACCGAGCGATTCGGAGCTCACGTGTAGCCTGGTCGCTGGATGCGAACTAGATGAGAACTCGATGAGAACTTGATGAGAACTGTCTTCCGCTGGTCGGGATGGCCGCTTATATTCATCCCGAAACCGTGGGGATGCGTTGTCTGGAGTCACGTAGGCCATGAGAAGTTTCTGGAGCGTTTATGCTGTCGCTGCCATTAAGATAATGAAGAGTCGATCCCGTGGGACCGGCATTAATTGACAACCGCCATAAAATAGGTGATGCATTACATGCGCCTGTACTTGTATCAAAGGGTGCGTTTGTTTATCCCATTAGGTGCGTCTGCATTCCTTCTATCGACGCTGAAGATAATCTTTAATGTCTTGCCGTCGGTGTGTTGTTGGAGGTCGGGGATACGTGGGAAGCGTTCCTTAACTATATTTATATACTCAACGTGATACTACAGACTACCGACTGCCATTTAACTAGACATTAGGAACATTAGTACAAAAGTGTATAATATGTCACAAATAAAATGTTTGTAATGTGAACAATATTATTAACTACCTATTATTAGCATAGCGTTAACAATCCAGCCACTATTTGTGGGATATCGTAACCGTAAAATAATCATAAAAAGCGTGTATAAGCTCAGCCCAGGTAGGTGCTATAAGCTATAAAGTATACGGCGCAAAGCTAATCTACGTTAGATGACGCTACGCTGTTTATGTTTAGGTACTTACAAATATAGAATATGTATTGTCTAAATGAAAATTGAGGTTATTTGACAACATTACCGCAAAGTGTACCAACTTGATAAATAAAACCTCGTACTTTGCTCTACGAACTGGAGTTATTTACTTAATAAAACTTAATTTCATCAAACAGATATGATAACACTAATTGACTTGACCTAGAAATTTAATTGAATACCCTATTAAAGTTAAAGACCCTGTGTGTTGAGGTCAGTTACTCGACGAGTTAAACCTTATTCGACGCGCCATCGCGATTAATTCATTAATTACTTAAATATCACTTAAATGACAGTTATTTAGTTTCCAATTTGATGTTTTAAGTGTGTATGCAATTAAGTTTACGATGATGCAATTATATTATAACATTTTATTCACGACTCTTATTTAAAACGTTTTACTGTACAACGCGCTAAACGCTATTAAAGCATAAATATTTATTACGTTTATTAAATTCAGTCATATATCTTGACTCATTATTTAAATATGCTCTTATAGCTTATCGTTCTAAGTTTTTCTGTGCCAATTAAGATATTTTTACAGAGATAAATTATGTGTATTAATTAACTTTGTCTCGTCCTTAACTTTTTTACATGATTTTATTAACACATGAATTACCAAGCAAAGGTACTCTAAGAAAGGAAAGAAACCGAATTTAATTAGTATGTACATAATTTTGTGAAACTTCAGCAAACTCTACTCAACTTTTTACTACGCTAATAACTGTCCTGAAGAAAATATATAAGAGTTGGTTCCCAGCTACTAGAGTTAGACCAAGAAAAATCTGCAACGATTTAGATAGCACACGCAGTGTAAGTGTTTATAATATTAACGACAAACTCCTATGAAATTATGAAGTATACATAACACTTGCACTGCGTATGCTATTAAATCGTTGCAGACTTTTCTTGGTCTAACTCTAAACGATTATCTGACCAAACTACACTATACAGTGTGTAAATCCAATACGGGCGAATATTTAAACGGTGGTTAGCATAGGACCTAAAAAGTATATTGAGATAGATTTTACTTAGAAATGCATTGAAAATTATAACCATACAAAATAATTCGGCCCGCAATGTAATACACCACACACGTTACGGGATACGAGCTTTTTAAAGTAACTGTC
Organism: Cydia amplana; assembly: GCF_948474715.1. NCBI lineage: Eukaryota > Metazoa > Arthropoda > Insecta > Lepidoptera > Tortricidae > Cydia > Cydia amplana. The sequence goes on from NC_086084.1 coordinate 10,324,056, forward strand.
AACGCTTGTTGGCAGTTACTATGAAAAGCTCGTATCTCGTAATGTCATTATCATCTTGTTTCTTAATGTTTACAGTACATTGCTGCTCGGTACATGTGTAAAACATTAATCACGGGGTCATAATTAAGTGTAACTTAAAAAAACAACTTAATTAATGATAAGACGGGTAAATTCTATATCTGGTTTAATTTATTGCCCGTATTTGACTTACACACTGTATACTTTACCACAATACACCAACCACTACCACCACATAAGTTTCTCTACAAACTGTTACGAATTACGACACCTCAAATCCGTCAACCCATTGTGGCTGCAAGACGTGTCACAAAAATAGTAAAATACGCAAACAACCTCGTACTCGCCTGTCGAAAAAAGATGGCGAACTAGTACTGTCCTAGGTACCAGGAACACAGCGCAACAGGGAGATTACAGCGGGCAGTTTATGGCGCGTCGACGCTGGGTTTACGGCGCCCTTTTGATAACTCCTCGTAACTATTTTACGACAGCTCTTATGCCACGCTACGCTACGCTATGCCTATTCAAACACGAGTTTATAAGAAAAATAAGGTTGGAAACAAAACATGATTTATTAACACACGTTTGAAATCAGGTCATCAGACTAACCATGTAATATGTTTTGGGTACATTAATGTGCTAAGCAATGGTTATTTTATTACTAGTAGTTTCAAAAATGGGCTGTAGACTTTTATTTCTGAATGTAAGACATATTGCCTACAAAACAAACTAAAGTCTATGCAAAAAGTACCAAGTAAAACGGCATTTTTACAAAAAAGCATTCTTGGAATGGCTCACAAAATATATAACAAGTTACCGGCGAATATAATAGCATGTAAGGACAAGGATAATGTTTTTAAAAGAAACCTAAAAGCTTTTCTTACAGAGAAAGCATACTACTCTATAACAGAATTTTTGACTGATTTGTAAATTAAAATGTATTGACAATGAATCCTGACCACTATTATCATATAATATTAAGATTATTTATATTAAGATTTACTGCATGAGATAACCCTGTTTTGACTATTATTGTTTATCTGTGATATTATGATTAGAGTGTGTATTTTTATTGAATTTGTATGCCAATAGGCACGACATAGTGATACTGAAACATTTATTAAACATCTTGTAACTTACCTATGTTGAACAAATAAATCTTTGAATTGCCACGATTTCCAATTAAAATTATTCCTCTTTCTGTTTTATTGTCTCTGTTCCATTACAGTGAATTAACTGAAATAAAGTTAAATTGCAATCTCGGTTAATTATCCGGCTTATTATTTCCTACAAATAATTACAAAGGAATTACCTACCTATTTATTGCGATAAATCTGTGATAACAGCTGGATCGTATTAATTTACGACTGCGAACGTGTTACATTTGTTTGAACTAATTCCGTTGTCACGACTATGAATAAACATTTCTGTTTCATTATAAAACATGGAGGTCGATTCTGAATCAACAATTTGATATGGTTTTCATCTTATTTGATACGAGCTTAAGTCGTGTCGTACTGCATCTCACGAGCACTAATAAGTGCGAGCGAGATGCCTTATGAATCGATTGCATTTTACATTTCGTGAGAACCAATCAGCGTATTTTATGCGGTTCACGATGATTAATGCAGGGCCATTCCATGAGTTGTCCTGTCCAAGTGTCCACACTCATTTATTTCGCAGCATATTTTACATCCATTGTGACAGTAAAAAATCCTATATCTGCTAATCCTCAGAAAATTCGTTTTTATGCAATTTTTACGTGACAACAGCAGACAATTCGTGACATGCTCCTACAGTTGCGCACACTGAATCAAGATTGTATCAAAATGAGATGACAGGCCTATCAAATGATTACAACAGAGTCTGCCTCCTGTTTCTGTATCGTTATAAAACATGATCACATTTCCCAATAAATCCGTTTCCATTAGATACGTTTTAAAGCCGGGATGAATGCGAAATCCGAGAAAGATAGGTAAATCCAGCGATATAAATCGTGGATTCCATTACGTCCAGCCGTATGTTTGTCAATAGGCTGGTTGATTGGCCTCCTCCGCCGCGCTGCGAGCCTGGTCGCGGGAGATTTACGAGGCAGCTTGGCGGGCTGCCCGCGTGGAAAATGACCTAGCATCAAATGCACTTATTATTCTTATTAACATAGTGCAGTCTTTTGTCATTATTAGGTAGCAGATGAATTTACTCTTATTGACGCTTGGCTATCATTACAAAATTAAACAAATTAATGGCTATGTCGTACCCGTTTAGTATCTTTGTATAAACATCGTGGCTAAAGAGGCAGGTAGCGTAAACAAACTGCACGGAGTGCACAGTGACATTGCTAATTAGAGCCGTTAATCTAAACAAGCGCTTATAAAGTCGCTTACAGGCAAAATGTACTACTAACAACATTTAACTGGTTATTTATTGGTAGACCTTATCTAGTTGCAATAAGATTTAAGAACTGTGAGTCTTCGTCGACGATGGTAGATTGTAAACAAGGCGCTGTTACGACTTACGAGCTTACGAGTATAAAGGATGGAAGGACGCAGTCAGAAATCGTCATTATCAAGTGGTCAGTGGCAGCCAACAGCAGAATAAGCTACTTAAGCGGGCGAGGTTAAATGCCAGAAATGATTGGAACCGAACTTTAAGGTGCTTAACTCTTGTGGATCGACACTCCACAAAACTCTACAGTTGCTCCACAAAAGTTAACCACGGTGTGGAGGATGCAGTTTGCAAACGTCAAAACTACTGAGCCCGTATCACAAATCAAAAACACACAAATTAAACATCTTTAACACGTTATTCTCAAAAGAACAATAACGTGTTGAGATAATTTTGAACACCTTGCCCGCGTAGTTTACGCTGCGCTGATTGGACGGCTTGAAGTGGCACAGGAGCTGCCACTATCGCTAGAGGCACATGGGCACAACGTAATGATCAGCCAGCCTATTATGGATAGCTTTATCCACGTGATAAAATAACTGTCACTGTTTAACACCGTGGGAAAGAAAGTGACGGACACCGTTTTATCACGCTGTCACGTAGACAAGAACGACCATCATATCCGTACAGCGATTTACACGGAATGCCTTATCTCGGCGATAGGTATGAAACATGAAAACAGTTATCGGATGAAGGTAGAACGGCAAACTGGTGATAGGATGTTTATGAGATAACTAGACTAACAATAACTAAGGGAACAAATCAAATTACTTAATAAAATATTTTATTTGTGTGTTCTTTAAATAGTTGTACAGACAGCATCAATAGTGGCGGATGAAACAACGTGCCAAAAGTATCTGCCATCCTGGAATACTTTTCCAAATACAGATAAACCTCTACATCAGTTGTCATTCAAAAGTATCTAGAGTTAGACCAAGTTGAGTCTGCAAAGATTTTGACAGCATACGCAATGCAAGTGTTATTTATACTTCATAATTTTATAGAAGTTTTACGTTTCAATAGAGTTATCTATTCTGTCTATTACAGTTATATTATTCTACAAAAAGAAACATACATACCTTTTAGTTTTTATCAAGCTTTCAGAAAACGCGTAGTCTGATCCGTTATTATGATACTGACTGTACAGCATTCGTCCAAGAAACTAGAGCTGTACAAGTTCTATGACACGACTAATTACCAGTTGTTATCCAAAGTAATCTAAACACGAACACGGCAAGCCTAGTGTCAGCGGTGTCACAAGTTAATCTGCGCGAGGCGATAATGGCAGATTATCTCACGGCTAGGTAATCATGCTATCCGCTAGAACAAAATTGTTGTTTCGCGGGCAAATTACAGCACTTTATTCTAGCCGTAATGAGCCGGTGTAATGGCTCTACACATTATTGTGTTAAACATTTTGAGCGGTAATGATGTTATTAAACTACATCACGCAGCTTGAGATTCTCTAATCATCTTTCCCGTCGTTGTAACCTCTAACAATGTAATGTATGCAATATCAAATGCAGTATGCATATATCACATCAATGTATGTACAATTTTACACGCATCAAAGTAATTATCTACCTATCGCGAATTCGTAGCACGACTTACTGTGCAAACTGCGTCGAAACGACGAAAATAAAGGTAAAAACAAAAGCGACTCCATAAAATTATGTTTTATTATGTGTTCAAAACGCGAAAGTTTTAAATGTTATAATCATATCGGTTGTAGGTACTCGTAGTTGGAAAATATCTAACCCCGGATCCACACTCTCCAGGATAAAATGAGCTGATGAGGTTCATGAGGTCATCGGTGTCCTTGCCTCCTCTCATCTCGCGCTCGCTTCGCTCGGATTTATGGCCATCACACATCGAGTGAATAGACTAATGCTTTCGTGCATACAATACCTGCCTTACCCCGCCAATTCACTTCGTTTTTTTTTTATCGGGTGGCCTTTTTTTTTCCTCAATTTGTCAGTGAATTAGCAACACAACGCAATAACAAATTATAAACATAGTATGAACCGTTGAAGAAGAGTCTATCAAGGCACGTGGGTGGAGAATGATATAGGAGACATAAATTTATGGGCTACAACACTACACACATCCATCTTGCTGCTAGACACGGCCTCCTAATAAAATGAGAGTGGTTGGGCACTAAAATTACCATCAGATATACCGGAGCCGCCAAGATGCTCAAAAATATCTAACTATATATTTTAACGTCTTAATAATAGAGGTTTTGTTAACATATTTTTGAAGACCTTGCGGCGGCTTCGATATATCTGATGGCGACTTTACGGGGCCCACTGATTACCAGTCCGCCGGACGATATCAGCCTGTCAGTTAGAACAAAAAGTTGACAGCTCCGAACAACTGACAGGCCGATATCGTCCGGCGGACTGGTAGGTAATCAGTGGGCCCCTTTACGTAGCACTCTTGCCTCCACTTGCCAAGACTCATGCAAGTGCAAAAGCCTCCTCGGTGCCAAACGGAAGTTTGTAGCCAAGGTAAGAGCCTAAATAAAGGCACCTAGTCAACCAGGATATTTCCAGTTTCTTTCTATCCCGCACTTGCGTGGGACTGTAGTGTATGTAGTCCATTACTTCTCGTTCGCGAGATGAAGTCGGTGACGGGCAGTAGCGCGTATTCATATTAATATACGCTTATGATGACAATTTATAGCGACAGATTACGTAGTGCATAGATCATCGCTGGATAAATTAATTAAATTTAAGAGGCAGAAGACTCATCGCAATGACGCTAAATGATAAGTGGAATGACGCTAAACTTTAGTACATTTCGTTGCCATTCGTTGGAGCATGGCCAAGGCCTGCGTTAGGTCACTTGAATACTTTAAACAGTTTTCTATTTTTATTAAAACTACTGCATTATGCGCAGAACACTACAAACGTAAGCATGGTAAAATCTATCTCCCACGAAGCCGAGCAAATCACAAGAAAAACATGTGACACGGGCAGATTACAAAATGAGTGATGAGGATGTTATATGTACGGCTCAGCGTGGCGACGACTATCATAGCCTCGGGAAGTTATAACCAGACTTATATGACCTCGAGATTCGTAAAAGCTATACCAAATGAGAGACTACACTATACTATTTAGTATTTCTAAGCTGGGTGATTAGATTAGTATATATGACACCCCTAAGCTGTGATTACTATTCCTTATCAAACGATTACTCTCAGAGTTTCTAATATACTTGGTCAACCAGATCTTGACAGTAGAAAAAGGCGGCAAATTTGAAAAATGTAGGCGCGAAGGGATATCGTCCCATAGAAAATTTGAATTTCGCGCCTTTTTTTACTGACAAGACTTGGTTGACCAGCTATATTAAGCATGATCTCCATTCACACATTATTGTTAGAATCCGAAGAACATCCTTAGGGCTCATTTAGACGGCGCGCATGCGAGTTTCATTACATTGCGTCATTTGATCGGTCGGCTGAATTGGTGTAACCTCAATGGTCCGCAATGTAACTAAAATCGTATACGAGTTCGCTAGCCGTCTAAATGAGCCCTTATACTAGTTATTATGTGATGGGAACAGTTCGGAAATAGAAACTCACTACCCACGCCTCGCCTTTGAGCACTTCCAAACGTTCCTCAAAAGTACATTTTAAGGATATTGACATAAAGAATGTGAATAAAGAGAAACCCTAAGGTGCTCTTAATATTTTCTTTGAGCGAGGTGAGCGTAAATTGATTTGGACGGATCGGGCCGTCTGAGATGCTAATAGCAAGTTGAGCGTGAAATGCCCCGGGCGGCAATATCGCCGGCATCGCCGGCAGTGTTTGCCGAGCGAGGCAAACAAAGTTGCCGCCAATATAATTCTAGTGGTGATCCTTGATAGTACTATCATTGATAATGTTAGCAAACCATTAATGAACCTAGTGTTGCTGTTAGAGTAGGAAATAAATATACCTATAGGGTATTTTCTTCTTTTTATAGAACTGTCAAAACGATTTGCTAATATGGAATTTATATGAAACATTAGAACATTACACAGTGACGCCACGGTCAACTCACCTACTTTTATATTTCTATCCGAGTTATTAAATAGACAGCCCTGGACAGACAGCACTGGAAAGAGTTGGAAGAGGCCTATGCCGACAGGCACACCACACTAAGAGACATTCTATAACTCAATCAATGTATATTCTCACAAACCAAATATCTAAATCTGTATTTACAAGTGTCTCTTATATGGATTAAAGGCTTATTTAATTTATTTTATTAAATAGAACTTGTGTTTAAAAATAAGCTATCAACGTTTTCCTAGTAATTATCTGATGCTTTATTTCATGCATGGTGTGAAATAATTTATTTTTATACGGTAAAATACCTTATTAACAAACAGAAAATGAAGTGAACCCTAAAAATTGTAACTAACAGTATCTTAAAAAGGGATCTTCTAAAGATATGGAGGAGATAGAAGGGCATCTGTCTTTTGTATAGCAGGAAATAAAGATCTGAATATGAACAGAGACCCTGCCGCGAAAAACGAAAGACAAAATTTCTTTATCTGCCTCTCTATCACTTGAATATGCAAGAGCGGATAGAGAATAGAGACATTAGAGACTATATTTTCTACGAAGTTTGTACTATTGAATGTTTGTTACTCAATCAGCCCCCGCAATGTTTTTGACATTACAGATTTGGATTACATGGACAGATGAAATTAACCCATGGGGATTGATAGAAATTTCCTTCCTATTTATCCGGAAAAAGCGGGCATCGAACGATTTTACAAGAAAACTTAAGGTTCTAGAAACTTAGCAACCTCTAAGAAACGTCTGTTAAATTTTGTCTCTTTTCTACCAAACAGAAATGTGAAAATGACGGATAGAGACAAAACATTATCAACGATTTATTAGATTTAATAAACGTTTATGAATAACGCGTTAATTAATAAATACCTCTGCTTTCACAGACTTCGTTTTACACACACCCATACCAATAATTGGCCGGGCATTATTCTAATTTGTTGTCGTTTAAAGCAATCGTCGGACAACTAATTTACGGCGCGTAAATAAGTCAAATCGTCTCCGCCGTTAAATATGCATTAAACAAATTTGAACGATGGCTCAATGCCTTTTGAATTCTTTTAAATGGCTAAAGCTGTTTTGTAGGCGCTATTCATTTTTGTGAGGCTTTGGTAAGGTTTCATTCTGGTGATTCCAATCGCTTGCCGAGTAAGGTCAACGTAATATGGCACGTACTGGTGCTCGACGCGAACTCAGTACATGCCATCTTGAAACTTAAGTCATTGTCAATAGAGGTGACAGCAGGGTGTCATCTATTGGGCACTAGCATGTCGAACACTCGCACTACGTTTACCTTAAAGGCGAGTAAAAGCCTCATGCCGGCTGTACACACTCGTCGAAAGCCACGGAAAAAAACCGACCCAATTGGGGAAGGGCGAGACGAGACGAGTAAGAATAGCATGTACAAACTCGTTCTCGACCTGTTTCAGGGTCTCTCGACGAGTGTGTACAGCCGGCATCAAGAGCTTAACTTAAACCAGCTAAAGAGCCGGGTGTACAGCGAGCTGCAAAACTTCTTGGATATATTATGAATTTATTTGTTTATTTATGGAAATCATTTATAAAGTGGCCATGCTATTTTGCAGATGGGTTACTTTACTGCTGTCACTGTGTTTGAGGCTTTGAGGTCACGAAAGGATGGTTTTTCTTGGACTATAACTCGCGAACGCTCTCGCTAATATACAATCGTTGGGAATACATGACTTCGTAATTTCTTATACGATAGCTGTTGGCCAAGTCACGATGGATTCTATAAACCTATACAAATTTCAATCAACCGCGTGAAATCAGTGTTAGTTTGTTACATTCACAGTGCCGTATTCGAACTTCAAGATATTCACAAGAAACGACACGTACTAGATCCATTCTAGATACGTTATAGTTTAGATTTCAACTAGTTCTCTTTTGCAGCGCAATTCGGGCAATCAATGTCACTTTTACGATAGATCGTGTTAGATATCTATTAGATGGGAATTAGATCTCTAATATCTTGTGGAAATCGTTCTCCAGAATCGCGGAAATGTCAAATTTGACAGGTAGATCTTAAACATATCGTTATCGTATCTTGGCGATGTCTAAAATATATCTAATAGATATCTATTACAAAATCCGAATCGGGCCCACAGTTGCCGTGAGAGCAGAAGCTCGAACGCTTACGAAACAAGATAAACGTTAAACAAGATACCTACACAATTTGTTTTCTTCGGCGAAAAGGTCAAAATGTTTAATGAGAAAATATTACGGCTCTGGCTCAACATTATACTGTTTGAATATCTCAAAATGTTTGCGTTATCTAATGTGCGATGTCTTTATAGGCGGCAATATAAATTAATGTGTCGTTCCAGTCCAAAAGGGACTACAGCAATTCCGCAATTAACGATATTTTTAAAATTCAAACAAATTATTATCAACGTTATTGTCAATCGGTTTAAGGTCCATTTTTATACACACCGACACAAATAACGTATCGTTTCTCGCATTCGCGTGGGTAATAAAATCTCAATTGGCTCATAATTACGAATGACGGAACGGAACGGTACTGTTTATTACGGTAAAATATATACAATACCTGTGAAGTAATAATTAAATAATGACAGATGAATGGAACAATAAATCAAACTATAACGACTCTACTGTATAAAAACGAGTATCCATTTCCACCTAGACAAATGGCACAGTTACACTTTGTTTTGTGACTCATCGTGACATCGCCAGACACCAATCAAAAAACATACTCGCCTTATTACAAAATTGGGCGTGCGCCCACTTCAATTTCCTATAATAAATTTTTCAATAGCTCGTCAGTTACTTAGCCAATTTTCCTAAAAGGCCAATTTGATCGTTATGTCACGTGCTATTATTAAAACTAATCGAATTTGCCTCAACCTCTACAAACGATCTATTGTAGTAAGATTTGACATATGTACCCGAGACGCTTGAGATAGTACAGTCATAACGGTTATCCATTCCCATACAGTCGACTAATATATGCATAGATTTCCCCATATTGCAATGTAGTAAGGAGCAAAATTGTTGAAATATAATTGATGTTATACAAAGCGTCCTAGGCAATAAAATCGTTTATGGATAATTTCACCTTTTGCAACGAACACGATGTCTGAGAGTTCTCAGTACTAAATGGACGTGTACGTTTCTTTGAGACATGAGCACTTATCTTATTTGTCTTGTTTGTTAAGTGACCTGCTAATCTAGATATTATTTATATTATTGCAGTGGGTACATAGTCAACTTATAAGCCAACACGCATTGCTACTTAGTAAGAAAGACATAATTTGACGTTATTATGATTAATTCGCCCTAATGAAGTCTTCACTTTTTACTGTTTTTATTTTTACTCGACAGCGTGACGCAAAGGAGAGTAATGTCTTTACTGGCTATATATTTACTTATGATTTGTAAATCATAATTATTTAGGATTATTTAATCATATTTCATTTTATTTCAATTTCAATTGCCAAGGTAATAACGATGTGAAGTTTGAGAGCAACTTTCAATTTATGTTTTCCGGTAATGGTTTTTATGTTTTCCGGTAATGGTTGGTACTAGGACAACATAGTGCACAAACTGTAACTAATTGTACCAGGAGATCAGAAATAAAAAAGTACTTGTTTTCCTGTGATTTTTTTTGTCATTTCATGAACCTGAGCAAGCTTTTTTGCATTCAAGTTCTGTTCTGGTAACCAGGGACAACATAGTGCGCAAAATATTATTACATGTACCAGGAGATCATGAATAAACAAGTAGCTAAGCTGAAGATGAAGCCTGTGAGCGTGCATAAGGAAGGGTGCTCTAGCGGTGTCGTACAACGTAAGTTTGTAGTCTTAGTACTTTGCAAATCCTTTGCTTAAGTAGGTAGTTAACTTACTAAGTAGGAATTTACTAGTGTAGTAACGATTTGTAGGCGTTAGAATGCTTGGTTTGGTTGATTTCTTGAGTAACCTTATAAAATACCTACCTTACGATCCTCACGAAATTCAGCGTTTTAACATGCCGACATGTTTAGGAAAATGTGTTCGCCAATTTCTCTATTCTCCTCATCCTATGAATTTGAGGGATCTTAATACCTATTCGAATGAAATCTATAGTTTGTCAAAGGACAGCCTCATCTTTGTCTTACACTAGTACAAGCACCTGAAGCACCCAAAAGAAAAGGATGAGTATAGTTTATTTTTGTTCTTATTTACTGACAAATTTGGTTTGACTAACTATATTATTTTGTGTAATAATTAATATTTAGGGACACATGTTTATGGCATTTACACTCCAGTGAAAATGATTGCTTCTCTAAATTAAACAATCGAGAATATCGAGATTACAACCACAACATTTGTAAATCAAATAAATACTGGGACATCATCCATATAAAATGGATGTACCTAATACCTATATCTGATATATGAGTAGATACTCATAAACCCACACTGTAGTCATGATCTTGAATCAATTCAGAGATATGCATGACAAGTTAATTACATAATATTATATCTCACTAAATAGCCAATACATATATGTAGTACCTATAAGCATGTAAAACAAATAAAATCTCTAATTGGATTAAGATTTCTCTAAATATTCCCATCCCTTTCAAAATTAATCCCATAAAAGATACACGGGGTGGTTTCACAAATTATTCATGACAAACAGAATTAAATAAAAATAATACGGAGGGTTGAAAAGTTTCTGAGATAGTCTTATTGTTCGCGTTAAAATACGGAGCTGCGGGCAGCCCTACCCTGTATTCTAGTGACAAGGTTCACTTGAAGAAACCATCGTATCTAGAGCTGTAGGACCATAAGAAGTATGCGGAATCTGCGTGCATGGTTATACTGGAAAACCTAATGTTTTTTGGTATGCGCTGGGAGTTGTGCCCTGCGCAGCCGCAGACCATAAACTCTAAGCCGTAATGACCCTTCTCGACTGGGTATAAACAAAAGGGCCAAAATGGCGACCCTATTATAAGTTATAAGAAATGGAATGACGATTACATTGTGATTTTTGTAATTATGAGACTGGAACTAAGCTGGCTTAAGAATTTCTAAGGATTCTTGGCTGGAAGTATTCAAATCGAACAAATCTGATTAGGAATGTTAGGTGAACTTTAATAAGTCCTTGTTTCGGTTGGGCATGTTGGGCTACGTTATTTCCCGTGATGATTCATGCGGTAGGTAATTATTTGTGTTTATTATGATTTTTTTCAGCGGTTTTTAAGTCATTTTTAAGTTAGGATTAGGACCTTTTAAAAGATCAACGAATAGGTTTAATAGTATAACAATTGTATAAAAAATTAGATGAAATTAAATAGGTAAGAATACTTAGTGATTTTTTTTAAGTACTACCTATAGGTAGTTGACGAAATATAATTTGAACCGATTCGACATACAAGTTATTCGAAAGATTGGTGCAATACCTACTCGTATATATTTCGTCAACTATACCTGGATTTCAATAATCCTAGAAATAAGTACCATGTTTCTCTGACTTCTCTGTCGTTACAAATGTTGTAAACATATTAATATTACATGGGTACTATTTAATTTTATAGATACAAGGGCCATGGCCATGTCTACAAAACTAAATATTTGTAGAGACCTATTAGTATTACAGAGATTCGAATGGTAAATGACACGGTGTGATACCAGTAATACGGCAGGGCAGGTGGTCAACACATTTAACAGGTATTGTGCGTGGTATTTCTGACGAAATAGACATTTTTAACTTTTAACATCGGTCAATTACGTTGAAGATTCTTGCAATAAATAAAATAATGTCTGTTTCCGCAGTAAACCAATAAGCCCTAATCTAATACTATGTATTATCTAATTCCTTATCGTTATTGGGTATCAAGCTGAAGACTTGAAAAAAAAACCAATTGTTTCATCTCCTACCAACTGCTGCTCGCCTAGTACTCATGGTCACAGATATTCGTAATATTTCATCTTTTATTTTCGTAAATAAGCATAAAATGTGCTAACATAATATAGCATTGTAGTGTTGTATTGTGTGTTGTACAATGCAAATACCGTTGTGTAATTAAGTTTGCCAATGTTTGTTTTAAATAGGTATATCTAATACCTACAGACGTAGAATAAATAATGTTGATCTTGCTTTCACATTGCTTATACTTATTTGCACTTTGTATTCAATGAATAAGCATAACATGGTTGTTTTTGCATACAAGCAGCCAAGCACCCACTTATTTAGACTTGCTAACTAGCAGTTTTTTTGCCTAATATGTACCTTCAAGAAATGAATCTCTCATTACTAATCATTACTCATTAGTGAGCTAACTATGAGCGACATTTAAAGAATGCGTTCTAAAGTCACAGAAGCAAAAGTAAATGCTGTCTAGATATGTAACTAGTTCTTTTGCTCCAAATAGGAAGACTAATTCTGTTCGGAATCGGAACCCAGTTAATTAGTTTAAACGTAGCTCATTAATTTCTCCTTAAACAAACGCATGCACCACAGCATTACCAGGAATGTTACATAAATCTTTGATAACGCGTAAATACAAATAACAAATCATGCAAACAAATAAATGTAAATCAAAAGCAAACAAGGTTAATTACACTTAATAACACTAGAGTCGCTATCTTATCGAAGATAAATAGGTACTTTGATAACTCACCGTTCTCAAGTTGATCTCTCGAGGACTCGCTATGTCAATCCAAAATAGACACAATCCATGAACACTTTTAGCACTATAGTTAACACAAACACTGTGCGTCCAGGCACGTTACACCATCACTGTACACATCCCGGCTTGCACTGCACAGTACCTGCAGACAAAGGGAACGATGAGCACTGCACAGAAGAGAACACACAAATTTTACAGTCAATCCGAGTGGGAGCCACGAACACGAGCAGCGCGTCGGTCGCACGCTTCACGAATACTGAGCGCCGCTGGGCGCTGGGCGCCGCGTGGCTCCGACTCGACTCGATCTTCTATTCTATTCCCCGCGCCAACTTAAACATTACTCGCTCCACTAACTGCACGAGTTATGGGCTCAATCAAACACCATCGGCCACTATGACCAACCAACGGGTTACCTACTCTTTTCTACACCACTATTACACAGATGACAGAAACAGATGTTTTCAGGTACCGTTGCAGGGAGATAACGAACAAAAAACGTCATAATTGAATTTATAAATAACCCGCGTGTGGCCGTTATCAGTAGTATCAGTACTACATTAAACTTATTGTCTCTACTTTAATTAACAATGATTTTAGAATTTGCAACTCGCTACTCCTTTTATTCTTTAATTAAGTGCTACCCATGCTACCTATTCAATTTAACATCCATCCAACACAACTCGTTTACAATTCCATTGATTGCTTACGCCACAACCGTAATTAAATGTCGAAGTAATAACACAGAACACAAAAGGTGCTTTAAAATAGGCATACATTTAATGCAAATTATGAAGCTGTATTGTTGAGATTAAAGATATGTACACGAGAATGAGTTTGCATTTTATATTTAAATTAAAATCGCATCCTCAATGTGTCAACGCCTACCGAGTGCGGAGGATCTTAAAAAGGAATACGACTCACTTAATAAGTCATCGTATCCAAAAACCTTTCACAAAAAATAACGAGCGAAATAAAACGAGAAGGTTGAGAAGAGATGCAATGCAACGTAGGGGCACTGCGGCGCGGCAGGGGAATAAGGCATGGCTTCCAAAATATTACGCAAACATTTATGCATGAAGGGATAACAAAATGTTACTGCTACGAGTATTATGCTGCCCTGATTGCGGTAAATCTATTAAAATATTCAGGGAAATTTATGACAAGCCGAATTATAATGAATAATGGGTGTCGACGCGGGTGATGTCATGACGTGGCAATGGCACCGCGTGCTAACAATGACTTCACGTGTGAATTTTGGAGCCTATGATGAGAAGTGGTACTAGGTTATACCGTAATACACAAGGCACATTTTTAAACGAGCTTATGAGTACGTAAACGGCAGAAACGACTGCGACAAAAAATAATATATATAAGATGCACATAGAAATAGGAATGAAACAATATAAAACTAATGTTTTATCAAACAGTTATTATTTACTTGCATGCCAAACACATTAAGTTTTTATTTGCGAATTGAGATTGTTAAATTGTTGGTCAAAATACTCAAAATCTTCCCCTATAGTTCGTTTTTTTAGCATTAGAAATAAGGTAAACAATCTTGATGTGTCTTTTAATTTAAAAACACATTTTAAAAATAAGTTACGGCAAATATGTAACAATTATGAATCTAATACGATCATTTATATTCTTCTGCTTTCATAAGTTATAGTTACTGGTTTTTAAAAAGCGTTTTTCAATTAAAAGACATGTCAAGATCGCTTACCTTCTTTAAGTTCTTTCTAATGCTAAAAAAAACGAACGCTTATTGCTTATTGTTAGCATCAACATTAATTTTTAAAGCTTTATTAGGAAAGAAAACGGGATGTCTTGTCTAGTTGTCTCTAGAACTAGGTACTTGCAAAAGTTTGTTCTTCTCTGAATTAACGTCTTATTTTGACAATAAAGTGCAAGATGTACCTACATTATTTCGCCTAAATTATTTACATAATGGATGAAAATGTCCAAATAGCATAATGGAAGACGTTTTTCAGTCCACCGGGAAACGCTCGGCTGGAGAACATCCCCACAGAAACATGTGAGATAATAAAAAAGTTATATCCGAACTCGTAAACTTTATTTGTGTATTCTTTAAACAAACGGATAATTACGGAGCTTTATGGGCGGTTACACCGCTTCCCGGGAATGAATAAATTAATGCAATGATTTGCTTTTAAATAATCAACGTTTAAATGGACTGACATTTAGTTGGTCGAGTTGGAGATTTCACAGTTTCTGCCAAATATAAAAGCGGAACTTTAAACACAAATATTATTCGTAACGTTGGCCTGTCATCGAACGTACATTAGGTATGGTTACCGAATTAAAACAATTCAACCATTAAAGGACTTTATTGCCTTGTAGGAATTAATACATAGACATGCCAAGTTAAGCATACACTTAAAATAAGCATTCATGAAAGTTGAAGAATATATTAGGTGTAAGTAAACGTTGAAATGCATTCACGTTAACAAACCCTCTTCATAGCCTATTTAAAATAAACAGACGCCGCGAGTGCTTTGTGCCGCAGAATGGACGACAAAGAGAAATTTAATCACAGCATCTCCAACTTAAATTATGAATGTAACTCCGAGCACATAACCCCGGATTAGACCCTCGGGCACCACACTATTCCGTCTGATAGATACTAGATCAACGTATTTGTTTTCACACTGTTTGCTTACCCTCTGATAAAACGAAATAGGAGATCCGAACAAGCTATTCAGATAGCAGCAAGAAATATTTTCCAATATATCTGAAGTAGCGAAGCGATGCGGATTGTAGGGGCGCAGATATTTCTCATATTCTTTTGTAGGGATCTCCGCGGTCGGCTTTGTTGTTTGAGTTATACGGAGACTTACTGAATAAGAAAAAAACATTATTCAAAAGTCGTTCTGCGATGCGAAACGAAATACGCGCCGTGAGCTAACTACTAAAGTTGGTCGTATGAAATGTGAGAGCCCAGATCGCGTGGGAAAGCTAGGTACGTAAGAACAAAGACGCATATCTCACTTATATAGATAAAACTTAACCTAATACTTGGAATAAGTAATATTATCGCGAATATTAATCTCACTATATCATGTAGAGACAAAAGAGTCTACTTTAGAAGTCAAGGCACCGAGCGTCGAGGGAATCGCTATCCACTTGAAATAACAACTTGAAGAATGTTTTCGAAAAGCGACCCCAGCTACGCCCGATTCAGGTCGAAACGTCTATTGACATTGTAATCTAAGCTCAAGCGAATCGGGCCGGTTCCGAGAACCGACCTTATGTCGACGAGAGCGTTCCCGCGTCGCTCAGTCGAGCGTAAGGCACCGGAAACTATAATCGGCATAGGCCTTTTAAATGTGTGGAAGGATTGTCACATCCTTCACGATCTTATAGTTAGACTCGTAAATCCCTTTGGGGGAAACTTTTCAATTGCACAACACACCCGGTGCTTCACGTATTGTTGTGTGTATTCAATTACGATAATGGTGCAAAGGATAGCGTGTTTATAAACGTCGGATTGAATGAGCTTCGTCGTGTTTTTGGCTTGTTTTGTGAACGCAAACTCAAGCTGCAGAAAGTTCCTAGCGGTTTCTTCGGTCTTAACGGAGTCTAGAACTTCGAAATCGGATTTGACGTTAAGCATACTTGAAAACGTATTTTCCTACTATTACTTTAATGGCACAAGTGATACTGTTTATTGTTTGTAAACGTCGAACGAGCCACGTCGTGTTTTCGGTGGTTTTCCGGTTACCAAGTCATGCATTGTTAATCACCGAGGCGACGGCAATTTGTACCGATAGCCGCAACTGTAACGCCGTGCTCGATCGCTCGTGATTGATGGGGCAGTGTCAATTTCGCGATATTGCTGACACCCTGGTCCCGAGCCCCGATGAGATTGCTGCATAAATTTACACGCCGGGTAACTTTACCATCCCATCCTGTGCAAACTAGAGACGCTCGGAAATGCTTATCTTTGTTATGCTGCCCGCATAACTGTCTTTAAATAAATTAAAATTTCAGTAATATTAACCAAAAGTCCGCCATTAAAGTTAATTCTTAGTTTTAAAATCTCAAGTTGAACTTACCTTTTTTGATGTAAATACAATAAAGTTTAAAATAAATAATCTAAACCAAATATTTATGGTAAGCCACTCAATACATGAAAACCTAATTAGTTGGTTTAAAATTTGACTCACAACAATTCGATTGATTGATAAAGTCTCGCGGGATAATGGTATCGATAAACAAAGGCAAAAGTCCGTTTACCACCGCTATATATCCAATATTAACTAACGTGGCCAAAGTAGGTATCATTTAATAGTCCCATTCGATTAAAGTTTGATAGCTGTAATCAACTTTCCTTTTAAGCTTTGCGATATCGACATTCGACATATCTCCATAAACATAAAAGAAACATTTACAAACCATTCACATCTTTAACTTTGATACGATAGCAATAAGAGTGAACACATCATATAACTTAACACGTCTTATATTCGACTTGTGGTTTTTATCTTGCGATGAAAAAACAAAAAATATTGGTTAATTTATTTGCAAATGCTTAGTAGGTATTCCGCCAAATTTTTATTTATGTTCTCAAAACTCAAAACAAATTAACATTTGAAAGATTATTTTCTTAATCAGTCACGAAAATCTTTTGATGTAATTTAATATCAGAAGTTAAATAACAATAAGGCTATGAGTTGCTACTCGTATTTAAATAACTAATCTTGATTCAAAATATTTTACATCTAATGCCCAACACCGAATGGACTTTAAAGAAACTATACTCGAAATGATAAAAACTCGAATCGGGTAGCATGTAAGAACGAAATGTAATATTTAGTATCTTATGTACACTACAATCTACATGTATGCAATTATGAAAGAATAAAGAATAAAGGAACATAAGTACCTACTTATAGTTTTCCGAATGGCTTGGAATGGCTTGACTTTCCAGACATCGATTGAAAGAAAGCTTTGCGTTTTAAAAATAAATCCAAGTACATAAAGGTAGATTCATAAGAGCTGGCGCGAATTTGTACTGAACTATCAGGTTCTCATATATAATAAAATCCGCGCCAGCTTTCGTGAATCGATGAACTATCAGGTTCTCATATAAAATCCGCGTCAGAGTTCGTGAATCGATTTCTCAAACTCAAACTGATTTTTTACTATGCTTCCGTATGTTTAGAAATACAAACCGCTACTTCTAAAACACTTGGCTCTACTTACAGGTTTTATCTGGATGAGGAAATAATTGAGAGCCAATTCCATCATGAAATAGTAGATTGTAGACTAGACTGTAGAAAAGGCCCTGCCACTTCGGTTCACGACTTCACGATACCGCGGCCCGCAGCCGACCTGTGCCTTGTCGGCGTCGAATTAACGAATTAAGAGATTTTGTACTACATTTTAGAATCCTGTTTGGATTCTCACGAGAGTATTTTAACTGTTAGGATTGACTACGATTGTAATTTATTTTATAATATACCTATGTTTTGAAAATGTTGACATTTGTCGTTTAAATAGTTTGTATTGGAAGCATGACGAAAGGTAAAGTGTGTCAAAGGACTGTCTTATTTCAAACATAGACAGAGAGTCATACTATCTTTGTCTTACACTAGTACTAGCACCCAAAAGAAAAGAATGAGTATAGTTTTTTTTGTTCCTATTTACTGACAAATTGGTTTGACCATCTACACCATCTATAACATGTTTGACAGTGGATTTATATTCTCTTTGCAATTAAATGACAATTTTGTTGACAAATAAAGTCAAGTAACTGAATGTTTGAATGGTTTGAAATTTTGAAACTCAGGTTTGAAACTCGTTTTCAAAGGAGACATACATTTTTGAAATGATTACAACAGATCGACAAAGATTAACAAAAAATAAAGGAGGTAAGAAATAGTGTAAGCTGTCTTTGAATTTAAGAATAATGGTTTCGGCCTAATAGTTTGCATTATTTAAGTATTTCAGTCCGTATAATCACCAGGCCTCGGAGTTTTTTTAGCACGGTAAGACTAAGGAGAGCTATGGAGTCTTTGTTAACATTAAAATTAAGTTCATACTCATACTCATCCTCATTAATTAAGTACAAGTAAATTATGTACAGCTCTACACCTCATAAATATCAGCGATCATCACAATAACGAAATACGTAACTATATATTCATGACATAATGTGACATCTGATTTACTCATACACATATTTAGGTAAAGAGGTTTAATCATAAGTGGCCTATCACTTAAAAAAGTACTTAAGACATGCAACCTATGATTATAAACATTGGTAATACGTATTCGACATATTAAAATCATAATGAAATCAGCAATTTATTCCGAAATTTGCCTTAAATGAATATATTGAAGTAACAAATCATACGTCTTAATATGTTGATACATGACATATGATGTCATTAAGTGCATTATCTAAAGCGGCCAGTGACAACGTATAGTTCCTTATCTTAACAGTAATTATAGTATGTAGGTACGTTAAGTACTTAAATAAAATATTGGAGCGATGACACTGCAATATGGGTAATATAATAATATTAACATACACATATACCTACATATTATTACTTTTTTATAATATAACATTTAATTAAATATATGTAAACAGAATTAATTACATATAAGTAGTCTAAGTATTTATAAAACGATTCGGACGAACTTAATTAATGAGGATGAGTATGAGTATGAATTTAATTTTAATGTTAACAAAGACTCCATAGCTCTCCTTAGTCTTACCGTGCTAAAAATACTCCGAGGCCTGATAATCACTATACACGTGCCTACATTATCCAATGTAGGTGTATTGAGTGAAATGCCTGGTCGAGCGCGCATTGCAGGTTTGGTAGGAAGAGAGAAAATAAAACAACATTTTATTGTCAACTTAACTTTAGAAAATAAGTATATTGTTTTTGTTATAACCATAATTAAACGTCCATAACCTTAACTAGGTACCGCAATAAAATAAATAGAATACATATTATCTATATATATAAACGTGAAACACCTGACTGACTGACTTAAATCAACGCACAGCCCAAACCGCTGGGACTAGAAAGTCCAAATTTGGCAAGTAGATTCCTTATAAGGTCTAGGGGTCCACTAAGAAAGGATTTTTCAAAATTCATCCCCTAAAGGGGTGAAAAATAAAAAACTCCTGCGCGTGTGAAGCCGCGGGCAAAAGCTAGTGTAAAATAAAGTAAGAGAGAGACAAATATTCTAATTATGGCACAAATACCGGTACTAGTGAAACCGTTTACTAGTTTCGTGTTTGCAAACTTGCAGCATTTTCTTCCAATATAATGTTAACGAATTTAACTATATCTTCATCAATGGACTGACAGCTCGTATCTGTCATTTGTAAAATATTTCCTCGAGCAAGCCACTTTTCGTTGCGTAATCGTAATTTCAGCGAGTTTCCTATGTCTACTGCGTGCGACACTCCGTGCCACTCTTTCACCACTTTTGCACTGGGATATTTGCTTAGTATCCTCTCTTTTGCCTTTTCCAAGCTCTCGCGTTGTGTACGAATGATGTACCATGTATTCGGCTTAATTGCCATCAAGCCAAAGCAACGTTCCTTGTTCCTGTTGATCGGAGGAGGTGCAATGCGACGTGACACTTGGTCGCACATTCGCAAAACCTCCTTGCGTTTATGTTCCATTTTATCGGATATTTCTTGGGCCTCGTGACAGCAATATATCTTCTGTCAGAAGCAGCGCACCTTGTGTCTGTGTAGGTGTCAGACTGTTGGTATGTCGCTGCTAACTATGATCAAATCAACTCCAAGTTTATTAGCCGATCTCCTGGCTAGTGGAACACCAGATTGGAAATGAGGATGGTAACTCCTGCATCGCAATTTATAGGAGGACATCAGATACCGATTCTTACGTTCGGCGTCGGTTCTGAAACCGACGCGGTGCACCGATCGGTGCACAACGGTACAAAACGATCCACAAACATGGCAAGTGTAGTGCAGATTGTGTGAGTCACCGCGGTCAGAGTTATTCCGACGCTTAGGTCCGAAGCATGGAACGCACTTCGCGTGCACATTACGACGAGCGCGCGACGATGATCGCGCACTCGTCGCCTGGCCGCGGCCGCGGATTGTGAAGCGCACTGATTTGTTATTTCATTTGTTTTGTCGGACTAGGGCTAGATGCCTACACAGAGAAGGGTACTCCGGGCGAGAACACACCGCGCGGCGCGTTAGATAAGAAAACGCTCCGCGCAGAGAACCGAGCTGTGATGACGTCGCAATCGTCGCGTATAGTTTGTAGCTTTCTAATAGACCCCGAAGGCTAATCCTATTGTCTATTGTTAAGAAAAACCGCTCGTGCCACGTGCCACAACCACCTGCATAAAAAATCGGTACTTCGATTACTGAGTGCCGGCGAGTCGAACGCTACAGAACCAGTCTAAAATGTGTCCTCGAGATGCGTAACAAAGGCGCGTTATCGGAGAGCGCACCTACACTGGTTTTTTGAGCGTTGGACTAGCCCGCGCTCAGGTGCCAAATAGAATAATTAGGACCCTTTTTTGCAGGTAAGTAGCACGTGCGGTTTTACTGAACAATAGACAATAGGATTAGCCTTCGGGGTCTATTAGAAAGCTACAAACTATACACAATTTCATTTGCGCTGTCGGACTAGGGCTAGCTAGACGCCTGCACAGAGAAGGGTACTCCGAGCGAGGGAGCTCCGGACGAGCACACACCGCGCGGCGCGTTAAATAAGAAAACGGTACGCGCAGAGAACCGAAACTGTGACGTCGCAATAGTCGCATACATTAGGTATTTAATGTCATTTCATTAGTGTTAGCGGACAATCTAGACGGCTATAGAGCTCACTCAGAGCGTTGCGTGGAGGATTCTTTGTTCAACAATTGTAACTGCGCAATTTTCTGGCCAATACCATCGGATTTTCGTTGATAAACCGGCAATAACTTTAAATATTTAATTTATTTTGCACGTGTTAAGGTAGAAAATGCAAATATGTACATGCATTGTTCGTCGCAATTAGTTATTAATTATTTTATTAATGACTATGTAGTTATATTCGATATAGGTACTTTAATACAATACCTATGCGATTGACTCAACTCACTCAACCTATGAAACACTCAATTCATATCGTAATCGTATCTATATTTATAATATAAGTAATGTTGAGTATACTCACTTGATATTAAAATTATTGAATAGGTAATGCTCGTAAAATTGGTAAAACACCTGTATACATAGCAAATACTCGCAGCAGGCCTCGGAGCGCGCTCAATAAAACTTTGATCTCTTTTGATGCAGTAAGTATAAATATTTTTTATCTCTAAGGCGGGATCCATTTTGACTGAAATGAAATATGAGCGCGCCCTTTACGCTGTCCGTGGGCACTGGGTCTTCAAGGGTTGGCTCTTCCGAAAACTTAGGGAAATTTGACGTTTTAATTAAAATATTGATATTCAATCGAAAGGCTCACTATTATAATTAAGCGTTAGCTTTTTAGTGTCGCCGGCTAGTTGAAAAGAAAGAAAAATTTACAATTCCGAAATAGAAAAGTCAAAGTTCATTGGTGTGTTTCAACGTTTTACCGTTTATTTTATATTGTTAACAAGCCAATATTTATTTAAAGTTTGTATATTAATTAATTTTCAAAACATAATAACACTTAAAATAAAAACTTTATTTAAATCCATTATAACTATATTCCAAAATATGAACCTCATTGGCAACATTGCACTTTACTTGGCCGGTTATCGGGCAATCTCTTTGTCTATCTGTCATTCTCTCAGTCACTTGCGCTTTAATAAAAATTTCAATTACTTATAAAAAATTTAGCGTTTGTGTCAATAAAAAAAATATATTGTACTTTAAATGTATTACTTTTTCTAGCAAATTATTTTACAATTTTTACATATTTTTATTACGCAATACAACACCGACATGCTAAACTATATGGAATACACACATGTCTGTGCTTTACTGGCTATACCCACATTACCCATTCATAAGCTAAAACGGTACAGAATTCTCGTTGCGCGATTGCAGCTTCCCACTTGACCAAATTATTCTTATTTGCGAAGTAAATTCAGGGCGTTCTGTTTACCGTCCCCACTCGGGCACGGGCAGTTTGGTCAGTTTGCATTTCCAATTAAAAGGAGACAACCCTAGCCCGCCTCTGACTAAATACGTATTCTATTAAAGCGTAAAGATATTATAAATATAATAAGCAGTAAGCAAGTAACGTCCTATACCTACTTCTTTTAAAAACTAGCAAAATAGCATTCACGATACATAAAACGAGCATTGGGAATTTGGATGTGGTGTAAATAACTTAATCTTATATTTTTTTGTTTCATTCGCATCTGCCATGACACCAATTTATTTCTACAAAGTTAGACCTATAAAAAATTTATTCGTTTCGCATGTCACGAAGCATGATGTCACGCCGTGGCCCGTTTTATTACGACTTTTCAGCAAATAAAAATGCAAGTTTATGAGTCGTGGAAGATGCTTCGCTGTCATTATTGTTGCTCCATAAAGTATGCTACGGCAGCGTAAATTCAACATCAAAAACAATACCTAATGAGGGTAGCGTTTTGAAGCGTGATGCGTCAAAAATAGATCATTATGTAGCTACTGTAAGAAAAACGTCAAAAATAGATTATATACATTTTTCGCCTCATTACGATGGAATAAGGTGCAAAAAAGGGAACATATCTTTGAAGTCGATTGTGCATGCATGTATGGCGATGGCGTTTTATATTTTAAATCAATGACGTATTAGTTTAGTCTTCAGTCGGTTAGCGATCGACACAATACGGAAACTCAATTTCAAACGCTTCGTCACAAAACTAAAATTTAGACATGACTTACATAAGTTTAGCTTTAAACTACAAGTGGAAATGAAAATACCCCCAGCCTCGGAGTTCCGGACAAGGCAAAAACAATCGCGCCTCTCGTCCGTGCAAACACACGACTATTGTTTGTTTCATACACGCCCACACGAATCAACGATTCACACACATAACAGCCGAGCCGAGCCCAAAATATTTATGCGGACTTATAACGTAACCGAGATCGTCTGATAACCGCTTTATTTATTACTTTTCGTAACACTGTTAGTGTTAACTGAAGATTCGTAGACCCTCTTCCTAAGACATAAGAGTGTTGCTATTAGCACTCCCACGCTAGGTTACCGACGACATTATTAGTCGAATTACAGTTGCTCTTTTGTTTTATGTGAGCCTAGTACAAATAATAAATCTGATGTAACAGTGTTTAAACTAAAATCATACTGCATGTATGCGATTTGCGTACTAGAAGCAGTTTAATTGTACGTGTACAGTGTATACCTAGATTTATTGTGTATTTTTTATTACCTACAGTTGCATTGCAATAAAAAAAACCATACAGTTAACGGGATTAATAAACAGTAACTGCGACACAACAAAATTATACAGTTTTAATGCATTAAGACTCCACAACTACAACTTTAAAACGAAGTACCTAATAAATGGAAGAGGAATTAAATGAATAGCCATTTTAATTTAATTACCTTTTTAGTGTAAAACTTAAGAGTAAAATTATACAGGAATTTCAAAGGGGCTTTTATTAATACAAATAATCTTAGCTATCACATAAATTGCCAGTCAGTTTAAAACGGAAACGTATTTACCGAAAAGACTCTTTTCAACATCTAATCGAGATCCTAAGAAAGGTTTATTTATGACAATCCCTAATGTTGTCATGATTTATTTATAAGTAATAAGAGCGTGGGCATCTCGGACCGGATGAATTATTTTACCATTTTCAAGTCCGTGAATGAATATATACTCTTACGTTTACTAGATGAATTAAATTGTCAAAAAACAGCGGTCGTGAAGTCCAGTGGAGGAAAATAGAAGGTCAACTTATTTGTGCCCTTTCAACTATTGTTTAATTAGCATAAACTTAATAAAGGATAAAGGAGGATAGTTGAATTGAATACCATTTGTGACGTCACGTCAGGAAATAGCAAGATTTTTTCTTTCCTACTCTTTATAGTAGCAAATAAATAAGTAGCACAGACTGTGGTCACATTGCTTGGAATAAAAAAGATTCAAGGTGGCAACTTTTGGGACGATGTCCAGCACCGGGAATTTTTATACCCTAATCTAACAGCCACTGGAAATTATGGGATAGGACTTAAAAATTAACGGTTACCTATTTGAAAGATAAGGATTTTTTTTGCTTTGATACTCGTCTAATCTCACTGTCCCAGACAATTCGACTCCGTACAAAAGTCCGTATTGATGTACAGACATAATAACAATATCTCGATGATAAATTGAAGCTCAGATAAACTCAAATTATCTAAACAAAGCAATATATCCTTGTGTTTGCTCGAGTCTGAGATAACACAACAACATGCTCGCTAGACGTACGTAATTTTAATTTGTCGATTCAATACATCATGTCAGCTGTCTAGTTATGTACTGTACGTTTTTAATATGTAAATTACTGGTCTATTCACAGCGATAATGGTCATACTGGTGTTATTACGATTAATTACATAAGTAGTCGAACGCACAGACGAACAAGTATTTGCGCTCTCCGCTCACACTAAATTGTACAGTCAGCAGCAGAAGTTGCTAAGCGGGCGAGGTGTTCAAAATTACCTTGACACGCTCTTATTCTCTTAACAATAAAGTCGCGTCAAGATCATTTTGAACACCTGGCCCGCATAGCAACTTCTGCTGCTGACTGTATTATACATTTGTAATACTTTGTAAGTTTGTATGATAAGGATCCTGTCCGAATGTTTAAATCGTCATCTTTTTGCATTTCTCGTCTCTGTTTAACACAACCGAGGTTTGAATCCACGATTTTTGACTACCACACACACACACACGTGTGAATGTTAATGTTTCATGCAGAGATGTGAAAGCGGCTTACTGCTAATCCATTTTTTCGAATCCTTTAACCGATTTATTTTTCTGGAGTATAAATAGATTTTACCATTAATCGTATCGTATCGTTGATTAATGGCTTCCATCTTCTAAATTATCGAGCAATATTGGTATTGACAAAAGTTTGCTATATAGACGAATCTTGGAGTATACAACTAAACGGAGTAGCCATTAACAGGCTTTCCCCTCTGTCGAAAATAGGCGGCCAACGGTCATACACAATGTATGGACTGACGTTTATCTGACATGGCTATTTTCACGTTACGCATACATTTGACGTTCCCCTCCCCCGCAAAAATCGGCAGACTGTTTTGTACAGAAAATTACAGACATGGCGTCTCCGTTTGATTATATCCTCCAAGAGACGAATCGATATTGAACAGGGTTATAAACACTGATTTAAACTTTCACGATTTTTACACTTTATTAAATTGTACAACGGGTTATAAAGTTCTCTAGTTGACTGGTTTTCTCCGAGTTGGACTGACTGTATAAGCAACACCAACACACGGCAAGTTTAATGGCATTAGACGGCGAACAATGATGTTTACTGTCCACTAACACGTTTCCTAACGGTGCTGCCATCTTCACTCGACTTCACAAATATATATACATTTTTCGCTTTATCGCTATGCCATAAGGTGCAACCGTGTTAACATATTTTTGAAGGGCACGGTTTGCATAACTAAAGCTATTAGAAAAGGTAAAAGCTCGGGTAATTATACTGACAGTCTCACTAGACTGCTATCATTTCAGAACATAGGGTTATCAGACACGAGTTAAACATTTCATATCCTAACCTAACTATACTCAAATCTGATTTCCTTGCTACCCTGGCGTGCCACATTACTAAGTCGCGACCAATTCAGATTTTGGCCTACATTTCTACAAGTGATATAATGTACCACTAAGGGAACCATCGGTTTTTTTTTATGTAGATTACTAACTACAAAGTATTGACATGTGCTATTACCGTAAGTTTAACTAAAAAGTTCCGGGAATAATATTTCAGTATTTCTATAATTTATTCAAAAACACTTGCATAATACTTAAACCCGAGTTTTTCCTCAAACAACTCACTTGGTATTATTTGCTGAAATATTTGCGTCGCCTCTCTAACTTCTCTAAAGCTAATATTTTCACAAAGGCGACCATATGAGCGGCTGACAAACTAGCTAGTTTTCCCGCCAAGACATAAAACTCGTGACGTCTAACCCTAACTGCATAGCACGTCCACTCAGAACAAAGGCAATTTGTGTCCGCACGGAGGCCGTACGTGCGTGGCTTTGGAGGTGTTTATTAGCCGAGCTAAACGTCGAGTGGCGTTGGTGCCCCGGGGCATTGCAATACCTTACCTAGCACGAGCAAAGACTAGCCATATAGCAAAGATAAGCTAGCCAGTATAAGAGAGCTCTCCGATAACGCAAAGTTCTCACGGATCTAGAGGCACCAAAAACAGGCGCTTGAGAGTTTAACTCGCAAGCATTGTGAATACGATGCCAGGTCACTCGCTATCGCCCCGCATATCGCTACTACACCTCACACGTGGACCCCGCTAATTGGATTAAGAATGTTAGACTCGACTAACCCATATTTGGCATAAGTAGATGCAGCATTGCTTAAAACATTGGCTCGGCTCCAATCTAAACTTTTATTATGTTTTAGTATACTGCAATGCTGCTAAACGGTCATAATTTATACAAATGTATTTGTGAGTTTGACAAAATACAACGTAAAGTGAATAACCCCGATGCGTATAAATACTCGTAAAGCATTAAAAACTTTGTTTAGAGAGCGTCTAAAGTAAACAGTGCTGGCTCGTCTCCAGAACATGCTCATCACGACATGGTTTAACGACGAATTTACTAGCTCGCGCTCGACGGGACCCGACACCAATTTACACACATTTGAAAGAAGCCAATATGCGACACAATGTATCATAATAAAATTGTGAAACGTCCGCTCTCATTGCCGCTCACGTTTCGCGGCTCACAGATTTTTACGCCGTTCCCGATTTAAACGATTGATGAAAAATAACAAATAAAATAAGCCAACGCGGAGCTCCGTCAGTTTTGATAAATATCCTTTCAGCGCTTTTCCATTATTCGGAGGGAGACAAATGTCCCGTCGACGGTTTATTCGAGTCGGCATCACGACATTCCCTCATTAAAGCGTCCCCGAGCGCGAGCGTCCCCGCTCGCCCATTCGATACGATAATCGATTTTATTGCCGATCGCTATAAAATCGGTGATAAGTCGTGTTTGTTTTTAGTTCTGACACACACTCCATGTTGCGAATCAATCATTGTATTATTTCAACATTGCTCGAGCGCGAGCGACGCAAAAGCGACTCTCGCCGTTCGGAATAAAAATCGCAATCGGCGCAATCTATTGTTTGTGGAGCGAAACGTATCTGGCTAAATAGCAAATTCTTGCCAGTAATTCTTTTTTATCATAATCTGGATTTGATTTGCGCCTAATAATTCGGCGTGGCTTATTAAAATCCTTATCGTATTTTAAATTAAGCGTAAAAGTTTAAAACAAAGAAACCGAGATAAGATTTCGTTTGGCCCAGCAGCAGCGACTGACTGCGAAAGTATTTCGAGTATGATTTATGGGTTTGGAACAGTCCCCAGATCTCCATTTATCTTTATGAGCGTCAAAGCTAACATTGTTATTAATAATATAAACTTTTACGCCTTTTAATAAAAACATAGGTATTAACATCTTCAATTAATAAACATGAGCTGATAAAGCGTAATTATTGCTCGGAGCATGACATTGTGCACATTAATCGAATAGAGTTTATTAATTATCGGCCAGCGGTCGATCTGAAATCGTTCTCGACCGTTCCATTAAATGTGCCAAATGAGCTGCCAACGCTTCGCCGTTACGTGTTGTAATTTGCAAACAAGCTATTACGGGGGGTTGCAGTCAAAAGCGCGCCAATAGAATTAAAATACTATTACGCCAATACAAAGTTGATTGAGTCTCGGCAAGGGCAAGCGGGTAGAGTACGGGCGGAGTGCGAGCATGCAGCCGCCCGCTTGTGCTCCTGTAATTTGATTTGGAGTGGCGAGGGGCGCGGGCGGGGACGGATCGATAGCGCGCGGGGGCCGCGGCGGGGCGGGGGCGGGTCGGAGAGGGCAACATAGCCGCGTGTTGTTATGGAAACCTGGTAGCTACCCTCGCGCCTCCAGATTTTGTCGGTGTCCCAGTAAACTAAACAAAGAGGACTCGTTATTTTCAGGTGTTTCTGAATTTAGAGAGCCCGATTACTGTGAAATTAAAATAAAGCTTCGTTTGAAAAGGAGCGCAGATTCTCAAATATTGTAGAGTTAATCTTAGTAGCGGGTTGTAGTTTAATTAAATAGGATTAGGAACCTATGACAATTTTTTAGGAAACTGGAGTTCATAAGGCGTATAATAATTTATAGTAGTTTATGCAACAGTGATATAATAAGGGTTCTTAAAATTCAAGGGTCGAAGTTACAAAACGAGACGTAGTCGAGTTTTGTAAAAAAAGACCCGAGAATTTTAAGAACCAATTATGAGCTGTTGCATACATTACTTTTTCTATGACAGCTGCAGCAAAAAAAAAAAAAGAGTTATTATTAAAAAAAAGAGTTATTATTTAAAAAAAATTGAGTTATTATTTAAAAAAAAAAGAGTTATTATTGTAAATGAAAACATACCTCTTTCAATCAAGATGATCGGAACTTGTATCTTTAAAAAAAATAAAGCAGTTGTATTATACTCATAAGATGACTGCTAGCAGTCATCTTATGAGCCTATAGACAAAGCATTCAAATGACATTGCTTTAGATATCACTGTCAGTCATTTAATTGACACATTTAAGTGCTGGAGTAGAAAAAAGTATTTAAACTCTTACACTAATAAACAGTTACGTGACATTTATACGACGTATGCACAAATAATGTTTTCAATTAAAAATTTCGCCATCAAATTTTACAACCAAACGAACGAACATTTTAGGGTAGCGGGTTGGCACTGTATTTCTTTATGGACATGAATAAACGAGTAACAAGCCAACGTATGATGCATTTAGGTATGTAAATGCAAGTAGATGATGGAAAACGAAATAAAACTTTATTAAAACAATACTGAATGTAATCTACATGATTCTACAGAAGTGTACACCACTGTAAAATAAATTGATGAAAACCCACGAGAAGAGAAATCGAATAAATAAGGTTGGATTGTAAACAGACGGTAGAAAAACCAATTAGGAACGCAGTAAAAAACCCTAAGGTACTTAAATACAAAATGAACAGAGATTTTGATCAAAGCACGTTGAGCGTTCTAAAATCCGAGCCATTCGGATCGCGCACGGAATGCCACAACAAACGACACCTCCGCTCAAAAAATATCCGGTTTACACCGTCAAGGGTTTCCACAAAACTGCGCAAACTGCAGCGGAAATAAGTAAAATTTAAGCTAATTAAATTAAAGATTTCAGATAAAACAAACTTTTATTTCCTGCTGGAAACTTGATCGAAATATAAACAAACTAACCAGAACTAATGTGACGTTTTACGAATGGCAAAGTTTGTGAGCGCGATCATTCTCGTTGAGTTTCGTTTTCGCTCGGACGTAACAATTGAATAGGCTCATTTAAACGGGTCGCAGATAAGATGTGCTAGCATGAAAGGGCGAGCGAGCGATGCTAATGCAGTGCACTTAACCTGGCCGCCACGCCAGCACCTTGCGGCGTCCCGCCAAACAGGTTCCACGCCGACCTTCGTGCGCTCCTCGCGCATGCTGCCCTGGTCGCGCCGATCGCCGTGTTCGATACAATCAGTCCGATAATTTATTTTTAGGCCTTCGAATTCATAAAAATGCCTTCAAAGCTCCAAAGTGGTTCTTAAATTTAATGAAAAGCTTAACAACCCATGTTTTTTCAATTGAAATTCAACGGTTCTTCAGAGGCTTAAAGAGTCCATAAATTCCATCTTTCGTTTAAGATTTTTGAATTAAAGGATTGCGTTAAAACCGGATAGACGTTAATAATAATATATTGGATATAAGATCAGTTACTAGCCGGAAAATGACAGTCAATTTGTATTGGAGGCGAGTAACTGGCGCGGGTTGTTATCGCGGGATCCGAGCTCGGATATTCGGCTCCAAATCCCGGCTGAAACTCGTGTGGCGAGTTAAAATTTATCGTTTGTATTTCCAACTTCACTTCAGCGTTTGCGGAGCACATTCTTTGAACGTAAATGGAAATGAAGGGTTATTCATTGTTTCAGATTCAATTTAAATTCAGATTTCGATAAATTGGGTGTTCCCGAATGAAACCAATTTTCTTTCCGTTGCCGTTGACAATTATAATTTGCCGCATAGGAATCATGCAGTGCGCTGATTAAATTCATCCACGCCCGTGCCCATTAAGCTTTCGAACATGGAAATGGCACGGCAATTCATGGCATGGTAATGAAAGAGGCGTCCTCTCTAAATGGTGGGGTTATCCCTGAATCGCGACAGTATAATCGCGTGAAGACTAATATAATTGGCCTTAATCAAGCGAGATAGCGTGCCCCCGCCGCTGTTGGTTCTGTTAGCAGATTGCATTTAGTAATTGCACGGATTTATTATATCGCTGTAGCGAATGATTTTCTGTAATCAATTACAAGACTACTTTACAGCCAACTGGTCCTCATACGGTATCAATTTCCTCTTTTACTTAATTAACCGATAACATCCAGGTAAGTTGTTTAACAAGTCTGATGCGGACGAAGTTCTGTAACTTCGAGCTTTTTCGTTAAATAAGACTAATTTCGTGTCTGATTCAATTTAATCAAATAAAGCCAACCGTTGTTTAAAAAGACTCATCGATAACATATTATTATCAGAAATGAAAGAACAATTCTATAAAACGGAGTTAAATAAAATACGATCTGTCAAATAAAGCATTATCGAGCTCGCGGCGCAGTTTATTAAATCGCCTGGCGGTCGGCGCGGTAATTGCTCGTTACGTCAAACACTGCGGTAATGTCACTAAGAAATTTCTCCGGGGAAATGGGAAAACAAATGAGAGAGCTCTTATCTACGCATTACCGCGAGCGTGATTTACGAGCGGCTACCAGCTCACACATGCTACCTACTCGGCCTACTCGCGGCTATGCGGTTCGGGTACTTGGGCCGAAAAAACATCTACCGAGCGGAAATTCTTTCTTGATTCAATTTGCCAGGTGTCGTGTATTTTGTGACTGTTTCTTTAAGATGTTCATGTCTTGTCTACCTATTTTAACTTGTAACGTGTGTCTGTTTTTAGGGTTCCGTAGCCAAATGGCAAAAAACGGAACCCTTATAGATTCGTCATGTCTGTCTGTCTGTCTGTCTGTCCGTCTGTCTGTCCGTCTGTCTGTCCGTCCGTATGTCACAGCCACTTTTCTCCGAAACTATAAGAACTATACTGTTGAAACTTGGTAAGTAGATGTATTCTGTGAACCGCATTAAAATTTTCACACAAAAATAGAAAAAAAACAATTAATTTTTGGGGTTCCCCATACTTCGAACTGAAACTCAAATTTTTTTTTTCATCGAACCCATACGTGTGGGGTATCTATGGATAGGTCTTCAAAAATGATATTGAGGTTCCTAATATCATTTTTTTCTAAACTGAATAGTTTGCGCGAGAGACACTTCCAAAGTGGTAAAATGTGTGTCCCCCCCCCCCCCCCCCTAACTTCTAAAATAAGAGAATGATAAAACTAAAAAAAATATATGATGTACATTACCATGTAAACTTCCACCGAAAATTGGTTTGAACGAGATCTAGCAAGTAGTTTTTTTTTTAATACGTCATAAATCGCCTAAATACGGAACCCTTCATGGGCGAGTCCGACTCGCACTTGGCCGCTTTTTTGTATATTTCTTATATTACACTTACACCGCACCGCACTTCTTATATTTATGTGCGTACTGTGTACGAGTATATGTATCTAAATAGGGAGACATGTAAGTACCTACGTGTTTGTATCTCCAACTCATCATCAACCATGCACCCTCAAAGCGCCCACTGCCGTCTGCCGGCCTTTAATATAATGTAGCAACGTGTAATGAATGAACACAAATAAAGAGTATTGCGATTTGAGATTATAATCATAAGTAAGCAAAGTGCTGACACGACCACCCGACCGAAACCGCATGCCTAACGCAAACACAAATTAACGGCGCTATTAGCAATGCTAAACTGTTTATCGAACACACAAAAAATACTCCAACGCCTACAGAACAATTATCGGCACTCAGTGTTCAAATTACTAACCAAAAATAAAACAAACGCGAAAGGGAACACCGGTCGGCTAATTAAAGCTCGTCAAACCCACAATTACGCTGTAAAGGGTATGACTATTAGCAACTTGCGTTCTGAGAAGGTGCATTGTTGTGCCCAGCAGGTAGCCTCGCCCGCAAAAAGTTGATATTGACTCATAAGTTCGAAGAATGAGAAGATAAGATTGCTGATCGCGTGAATATCAAATCTACCTCTACGCTACCGATACCGATGCTCTGAGAAACAATGTGAAAGTGATTGCATATTCGTATTCGAGCGATAGAAAGGCGGATAAATATTTCGAACTTTTCGATGTTGGCGGTAGGGGTAGGCCCGCATGGCCCTCGTGTTACCAATCCAGTTGAAAGTACCTACTGGAAAGTATAATGAAACACCAGTGAAAATAGTAATGTGTGTTTAAACAATACACGTGTATTATTTATTTATTTCAAAGTTTTACAATTCTACTTTCCTGTAACTACATAGCGTTCAGTTGTCTTGTCCATGTCAAAGTCCATTTCTATCTGTAAAACACTAATTGACCGAAGCGAAGCGAAGGTCTACGTTTTGACTCGGGCATTTTGCTTTTGTATGTCCGGATGTTCTCCTCTACAGGTTGCGACCTACTTACATTCTTAACCGATTTTCGTGAAATTTTGTGACCGAATTCTATGACTAAATAATTTTTTTTTGTCGATCCGGTTTTTAGAAATTTTTCAAAATGGCGGAGTCGTGATAGCTCCCGCCTAAACAAATAGTCGTATCGGTATCATAAGAGTTTTTTTCTTTTTGAGATATGTTTATAGATTAAATGGCCAAAAATTCAGAAAATTTGTATCGCTGGTTTTGGCGGTATTTAGATATTTAGTTTATACTTGAGAATGAGTAGCTAAATTTCGTCAGCTTTAGTAAGAACTATAATAGCGTATTTTGCAAACGTTGGTTTTTTTTGTTTGCATCGGCAGGTCCCTGGTTCCATCCCCAGTAATTGTATACTGCTACATAACTTTTTGTATTTTTTTTATACTTAAATTTCGTATGGTTGTTTTTTATTAGGGTTCCGTAGCCAAATGGCAAAAAACGGAACCCTTATAGATTCGTCATGTCTGTCTGTCTGTCCGTCTGTCCGTCTGTCCGTCTGTCCGTCTGTCTGTCCGTCCGTATGTCACAGCCACTTTTCTCCGAAACTATAAGAACTATACTGTTGAAACTTGGTAAGTAGATGTATTCTGTGAACCGCATTAAGATTTTCACACAAAAATAGAAAAAAAACAATAAATTTTTGAGGTTCCCCATACTTCGAACTGAAACTCAAAATTTTTTTTTCATCAAACCCATACGTGTGGGGTATCTATGGATAGGTCTTCAAAAATGATATAGAGGTTTCTAATATCATTTTTTTCTAAACTGAATAGTTTCCGCGAGAGACACTTCCAAAGTGGTAAAATGTGTGTCCCCCCCCCCGTAACTTCTAAAATAACAGAATGATAAAACTAAAAAAAATATATGATGTACATTACCATGTAAACTTCCACCGAAAATTGGTTTGAACGAGATCTAGTAAGTAGTTTTTTTTTTATACGTCATAAATCGCCTAAATACGGAACCCTTCATGGGCGAGTCCGACTCGCACTTGGCCGCTTTTTTTATTTTTTTATTTTGAAAAAATGAAAAATTTCGTATTTCTTATTTATCAAGCGCGGGTTAAGCGTATTCGTTTAATTTTTGTTTGTAGCTTTATGTAGTTTTTAATTTTTTGTTTATATTACATGTACTATACCTATATTTTAATAAATATTTTTGCCATACATTTATTCAGTTTTAAGCTCTGCTCGCGAGGTCTACAGCTCACAGAGCCACTAGTTTATGTATGTGTCACTGGAGATATGCGGTTGCTCATTAGTCAGTGACCACGTCAAACAGTCGTTTAATAAATTCGCTGACACCGGCCCCATTGAAAATTTGAAATGAGCCGTGGGCAGCGATCAAAATGTGCCCCATTACATTAGCATAGCGATAGCGTTTAGCCCGAGTCGAGACACCGGCACTTGCGGGCGGACAGCAAATTGCCAGTGGGCGGACTGATCCCGCGACCCTCCGATAAATATTCCATCCGCCGAGCACAACGGATTCCTTTCAATGTCGAAACACGAGCTACAATCGGCCAACAAGTGTCAAGGACCTACCGCATTTCTCTTACTTACTTGCTGATATTATATAATTTGCTGGATTAGGTACATAGTACCTACTGTCTACATCTACATGATGAGAAATGGCGAACATTAGAGACCCGATGGCCATGTCTGCTTCATTTTGATTATATCCCCCCTTCCCGCCACTTGGCCTGATAATGAAAGCGGGGAAAGGAAAAAGTCAAACGGACAAACAATAAAACACCCCTGAACCGAGGTCTTTGAATCCAAATTAAAATTAATCCATCCGGAAAACAGAAGGATATGAAAACTCCAACAAAAGGACAAAGGAAAAATTCGAAAAGAATCGGACGAGACGGAGAGCAAAAAGAAACGTTTGTGCGGAGGCGGCGCCCTCACTCGACGCTCGCAGTCGCAACGTTGAAGTACCAGGCGCGCATACCGCGCGAGGAGTGTTCAATTAAACCGCGCCGAGATCTAATCAAGAGTGTGATTTTAATAGAGTGCTGCTGACCGAGCCAGCGGCGAGTCTCGCCTTGCACTGACTGACGAGAGATAGCGGTTGGCCGAGCCTAGATACCTCCTAGTATCTATTAACAAATCATATTATTGAAATCCTTTGTCAATATCAAGTTTAATCTAATCTGATCTTGTCAAGAACCGCTAGCGTAATGCAGTTATCTAAATTAGAGGCGATAAATATCGAATGCCTTTCCAACGGTTCGTCAACGATATCGCCATTACAAACAACTCGTTTAGGCCTCGAATGGCTCGAATGAATAAAGGCGTGATTGAATAGCCTCTGGCGATCGCAATTCCACTGCTGAACAACATTCGATAGGTACAAAGGGGCAATGAGTGCGGTGTAACAATAACGGGTTCTGCGAAAGGGAGCGAAGCGAAGGTTTGTGGACAAAGAAAGTGTTCGCGGACCTCCCGCCGATGGCGGGCGACACCCGCTGGTCGCCGAAAAACTACAAATTGGGACTGCGACATGCCGGGAGTTTCCTTTAACGAACGAACTACACTTGTTTTAACTTATAAATACTGTTAGAATCCAGCCTGTACCATTAGCTATTCCTTAAATACCGTGATTAATAAGACAAATAATTCTGTAACGTAAGTAACAATGTTGCCAAGAATACCGAGAGCAAATGCCACATTTTCGATTCGGACTTTAATGTCTTTATGAAAATTCTAACTTAGTCCGACCGAAGAACATTGTTATTTAAGATTACTCGATTACATACAGTACGCTCAATACTTAGAAAATTCTGGGCTCTATTCGGATTTTGAAATAGACATCTATTAGATATCTTTTAAACATCACCAAGATACGTTAACGATATGTTTAAGATCTAACCTGTCAAATTTGGCATTTGCGCGATTCTGGAGATTCCCTTGAACGATTTTGACAGGATATGACTTAGAGATCCAATTCAGATCTAACTCTATCTAACGTAAAAGTGACATTGGTTGCCTGAATTGCGCTGCAAAAGAGAACTAGTTGATATCTAAATTCTAAACTATACCTTATCTAGAATGGATCTAGTACGTGTCGTCTCTTGTGAATATCTTGAAGTTCGAATACGGCAGTAAGTCTAGTATTCTGACACCACTAGGTATATGTTACATTACATGGATAGTCCCGAAGCAAACTCAATAACTAGTAAAAAACCTGTTGAGTAGGTAATTGTCAATATGTCATGTTACCTACTAAGTCACGTGGATGGATCAAATAGCAAGCCCAACATTTCTACTTCCCACAAAAGGTGTCACTTGAAGCCTTAAAGGACGCCAGCGTCGGGCAGGTGTACATTCTGCACTCGTAATCTATTATTTCAGACCATCGATATCAATCGCAAGTCAGAATAAACACAATATCTAATAACAAATGCAAGATGAGTCCGTTCGTCCGTTGGTCGTCCGCACACGTCATCCACAGTTAGAATTAGTAAGAAACTTATGAGTCGGAATTAGAAGGATTTCGTAATTGTTTTATTTACATCACAAGACTTTTTTGTCATCTATAAGGAATCCGTCATTTATTAAATTGCGATCAAATAAATGTAAATGATTTAAGTCGTCGCTATTTCAAGTCATCGCATAGGTATGTTTTAACCATGACTTGTTTGTAATAAACCTGAGTGTCTACAAAAGATCCAAGTTGAAAAGAACTCAAGATTGAAGATTCGACTCAGTGTCCAGTATATTAAATACGGAGTCGTAACTTAAAGGGGGACTCCAAAAACTCGAGCCAGCCAGTCTAACTTATGTGATGCTTAATTCAATTGTTTAATTAATGCACAAATTGATTTGTAGGTACGAGTAGTTTTATTGCAAATCCGAACTCTTTTCCGAATCACCAATCCGGCGATTTAACAACGACCGCGCGTCAGAGATGATCAATTCAAAATATCATTGTTATTTCGATTACATCTTATGACAGTGTCCGACGAAATCCGTTTTAAGCCTCGCCGTAATTGGATTTTGATTAATCGGGGACATCCTATCGAATGTAAATAGTCCAGCATAATTAAAGAGAGATTTGAATGCGTGATAAAGTTGATAACTGCTGCGATACTAAAAATGAGATAAGTGATTGCTAATACATGGGTGGCGTAGATAAGATAGACAGGCATGTGTTTAGAAACGAAAATTCAAGAAATCTAAATTCAATTTGATCAGTACCTCATGCTCGATTGCTCGCAATCGTATATTGATTCCTTTGTGCGAGTGAAGGCATGCAACCAAATTGTTTTAGTATTGATACCAAATGCACGTTTGAAAATAAGGGCGTGTGATGTGAATTGATATGGTCAAACGAATCCGGTTTGCTCTCGCCATGTCCAAAGCCTACTTTACTTTTGAAATACAACTTGTCCGATCAACGATTTATCATTAGGCAAACTGTAATCATTATTTAATAAGCTGCAGTGGGTTATTATGTTATTAACTCGAGTTTCTGTCTGTAAATGGTAAACCTAGGGACCGTGGAAATCGCAATGTTCAATTAAAATACTACGGTTTCCGCATGTTTACAGAAAATCTACAATTGATTGAACCTTTGGTTGAACCTATTGAGCTATACTATACTATTATTAGTCACGCGTTTTAAAACTGTGTACATACTGAGAGCAAAAAAGCTCATAATAAGGTCAGGTAAGGTGAGAGGAACACGTGTGTGTGATTGTACAGATAAATATCGCCGTAATATCTTTAGCCAGTAGTACAAAGTGCAAGGTTGAAACCACTAACCTCAATACTCAGTAGTTCTGTACCAATTAATGTGTATGCTTACTCGTGCTGCTTGTAGTTACTAGTTACTCTGCTGCCAGTATATTTCTAATTGTTAATTCATACTCTAATATTATAAATACGAAAATAATTGTATGTCTGCATGTTACCTTTTCACGGTTGCCATCATTGAGGTATATACAAGAGACGACATCTCGAACAAAATGTTTCCTCACCTCAGAGAAGTGCATGCACTTCTTTGCTTTTAGTACGTCACCGACCACTGACGAGATGCCACACATGTACAGAAAATAAAAAATTAAAAAATTAAAAAATGTCTTCGTGCGTGTTAAAAAGTTGCAACAATAGCACAAGAAAATATAATAAAAGGAATGGAATAACATTTCACCGGTAAGCAATGGAATAATTGTTGATTTACTATTATTTAGTTTTCAAAGTAAATGTTTGGTCGTAGAAAAAGTATTGTATGCAACGTTGTTTAACTGAGTCAAAAAATACTCGTGGCGTCTTTATTAACAATTTTCGTATGCATGCATGCACTTCTCTGAGGTGCGGAAACATTTTGTTCGAGATGTCGTCTCTTGTTATATACCTACCTCAATGGTTGCCATATTAACTTTTAACTTTTAATAAGATAAACAAAATTGTTTATTACACAAATAGGTAAAGACGTATCTTCCTAAACTAAACATTTTGCTTGCCAATAAGTACTTTGCGACCGGTTTAAGATGATATAGCGGTGTTTGCGAAACAAAGGACTGAATGCAGCAATATGTCGTTCCTGGCTTCAGGGAACTTGCAGCTACAGCAATAAATCTCCCATAACTGCACTCGCGGACCGAGAACTGTCCTGAAAAATAACTTGCTCGACTTTTTCTCGGTTCCTTGTTTGTCGGAATTACCTTTTTATCGGAACAAATAAATTGGCGGGTTGAAAATAAGTAGGTACATACTAAAAGGCGGTATCGTAATTTAGCGGTCTTCACATCACTACAATAACCTCTGCGACAGCACTATGACGTCTGTGATCTAGAGATCGGTTTTTGCGCGTGATCGGCGTCGCGTATTACCTAAGTCCAAAACTCTGATTATTATTGTGATTCCCTAATAAATATTGTTTAAAATGGTGCTCTGGTGTTTTTACCCTTACAGC
This sequence comes from Cydia amplana, assembly GCF_948474715.1. Lineage (NCBI taxonomy): Eukaryota > Metazoa > Arthropoda > Insecta > Lepidoptera > Tortricidae > Cydia > Cydia amplana. The sequence goes on from NC_086084.1 coordinate 10,364,059, forward strand.
TTCAGAAGTGCGATAGTGGATTCCCGCCTACTACGATATAATTTGTCGAAATTGACATTACGAAATTTACCGCGCGTAGTCCTTCCTTGTTTCATTGTTCTGATCGTTAATCTGATTGTAATGAGTAAATGCACCAACACCACTCATCAGTTAGGGACTTAAATATACAAAGTCCAAGATTGGTGTCAAAATCATACCTACAAGAATAGCCTACAAAACTAACCTGTGCCGGCTATTGGCTGGCGTATCGTACCTTTGCCGTGTGTTTTGTGTGTTTTGTGTTTGATTTCAGATACCTATTTCAGTTTATGTACATCAATGATCATGACTGTCAAAAATAAAACATATTGACAGTGTAATAAAGCTGCTGGCATGTATGTATTACAATATTCACAGCAGAAGATCACAAGACATAAGCTGACAGATACCATTAGGTACGATTGAATTTTGATATTGGTATGAATGAAATAAATCCTTGGGATTATAGAGTAACTCAGGTAAAAGTTAACTCAGGTAAGAAGTCTGTCGATCCAACACCTAACAGTGCTCCGGGGCCATAGTGGTAAATATTCACTGCCTCACTTATATGTTGTTTTATTTTTGTAATCTATGTGCTTTCAGATACATAACATAATGTGATTAAGTATGTCTACATGACATATTAACAAAATGCTATGATCATTTTCTAAAGTTTGTGTCGTGGTGAAATTTACATTCAAGTAAAAAGCATACAAAACAAGTTTGGTAATGTAAATTTAGCCTTGTTTGATGCTATATGTATGGTGGTATTATGCTTTCATAATTAACAATGAGTGCTATTTAATACTTTATCCTTTCAGTCAAATTAAAATAGATTTCATGGTTTCAAAAACACTGGAATATTGGATACAATGACAATGAGGAGAAATTACTTGTTGTTTCATATGTGTGTGTGTGTGATATTACACATGCTTATTGCAGCTGAAATAATGCTTTGTTGGTATGTTTTTGGTTTATGTAATTTCCAGAAATTTGACAGCAATGATTCTTGAATTGAACGACCATACCGTCCTTGAACGCACTAGAGTGACTATCGGGTCAGGCCTCTATAATGAACCCGGATGGACATGGCTAATATTTCAAAATTAATTGGTTATGGATGCCAGGTATATGTCCTAGTGCTCATAATTCATATATGGAGAAAATATGTTGATAAGTGGCTAATCTCTGATGTCATGGAAAATGAGGTATTTATTTAGAAATAAAATGTTTGTTCATGTTGTACATGTACACTAACGGTCAGTATGTGTTACATTGACTGTGTTTGGTTAGTAAAATGCGCTTTCTGAATAAGCGAAAGGTGACATTTATTTCAAGCTGGTTAGTAGTGTCTGTGACAAATGTAGTCACTCCATGTATCCGGAGCCTCCTCGGACTGAATATTTTAAAAGACAGTTCATTTCACATATAACCTCCTGCATCTTTGCAATTAACATTAAGCTGCAGACATACTGATAAATAAGGCAGTAAATCATTTGAGATGTTGAGAAAATTTCTGTCTGTACATATTATTGATTGGTTCTATGTATGAAAAATCTTATGAATGTTTATACAAATTAATTGCATACAGCTTATAGTATGTTGTGGTTGTTGTTTTGTTCATTGGGATGTTGGTTAAAGTTTGCATTGCAAATATTTTTCACAAAATGTTATGTTATAAAATGAACCAAAGACATATATTTAAACAGACTTACCAAACTAATGAAAGTTTTATTGGCATGACATCGTCAAGTGTTTGAGTTATTGACAATGATAATCATTTGTGTTCTAACAGTATGTTTCAGATGCATTTCATTATAACAAAACTTTATTACTGATGAAGTTTGATGAATTTCCAAGGTTAAAATCTTGTCAAAGAGATGGACATATTGAACAAGATATTTACTGAGCTGAGTATGACACTGGTAAAGCAGGTTGTTGCTAATGGTAAGCGAGGTAAATACTTTCAGGAGTCAATATGGATATTGACGGTCTACATGATACATGTCTTTTACATACAAGTGCGACTGGACTCTAAACGTTCCAGTCCGATAAGTGTTTTATGGGTGAATATTAAACGAAGGTAAACAGCTTGGTTAAAGCTTTCCAAATAACTATTTTAACCCATTCACTGCTAATGAACATTGACCGAAGAATATCATGTCATGAGCTACTGTTTGAAGTTATTGACGGTTTTCGTCTGAACTTGTAGTGTGTTATGGTACCGTTTGCATTAATAAACAGTACACTTTTATTACTTCTGGGTTTCATAAATCAGAAGTTATAAATAATAATATGTTTCACAAATTTTGTGGGTTCACTAAGTATGTATTTCATTGTTTTGAAAAATGCATAAATTGTGGTTTATTATGTTATGAACTCATTTATCTTACAATGTGTGCTTGCATGGCATTTAACAAAATTATTTAGTTTTGTGCAGGTATAAGTTAACCTGGATGATGATGTGTTGAGTTATCTACACATAAAATGCACATGCACAGCTGGAGAAAATCAACCATGTGTGTCTTGGGATTGGAAGCTTTATGGTTTAAGCATATGTGCCATGATTTGACTGATTGGTCATCATCAATATACACTTCATCATGGTTGAAAAATACAATTTGTGAAACCTCGATAAGGCGAACCTGGGTAAGAGAGGAACCTCGATAACATGAACTTCTGTTCAGGCTCTACTGTAGTTCAATGTTGGTATAGTAAGAGTGTTGCCTTTATTTAGGGGCACGGAAGGGGCAAGCCAAGTTGCACATGATCATTTACAATTGGTTGCATAGTAGCAACTGCTTATTATTTTATATTTCCCATGTTAAGGGCAAATGCTGTTATTTCAGGTACCGTTTTCAGATTAAGAACTGACTACGAGTATATTCTCAGATTAGGAACTGAGATATAATTTTATGAGACACTCGGATTGAGAACTGAGTGATTATTTTATTTATATTACTTACTCTCGAGTTCGGAATCGAGTTGTGATTTTGTTTTATCCCAGATTTAGAACTGGGTTACTGTTGTCATACTTATGTGTTTTGTTAACAGGTTTACCGACTAAAATAAACACATTGTGCTTGATTAATTTTATTAGACGCTCGGATTGAGAACTGAGTGATTATTTTATTTATATTACTTACTCTCGAGTTTGGAATAGAGTTGTGATTTTGTTTTATCCCAGATTTAGAACTGGGTTACTGTTGTCATACTTATGTGTTTTGTTAACAGGTTTGCCGACTAAAATAAACACATTGTGCTTGATTAATTTTATTAGACACTCGGATTGAGAACTGAGTGATTATTTTATTTATATTACTTACTCTCGAGTTTGGAATCGAGTTGTGATTTTGTTTATCCCAGATTTAGAACTGGGTTACTGTTGTCATACTTATGTGTTTTGTTAACAGGTTTGGCGACTAAAATAAACACGTTGTGCTTGATTAATTTTATTAGACACTCGGATTGAGAACTGAGTGATTATTTTATTTATATTACTTACTCTCGAGTTTGGAATCGAGTTGTGATTTTGTTTTATCCCAGATTTAGAACTGGGTTACTGTTGTCATACTTATGTGTTTTGTTAACGGGTTTGCCGACTAAAATAAACACATTGTGCTTGATTAATTTTATTAGACACTCGGATTGAGAACTGAGTGATTATTTTATTTATATTACTTACTCTCTTCAATGTCTGCTATAGAGCTTTAATTATTATGTGCTCTTTAAGAAGGGCTGTTACTTTAGTCTTGGCAAGGGATGCTATCCTTAATAGGCTACTTCCTGGCGCCGGTAATCGCAACAGAGGCTTTAATGAGCGGCCTGTTGCTTGTCACTATCCTTGAGAGGGTGGTTGTTGCTGATATTTGCAGTGTAGGCTTTAAGAAGCGGACCATTGCATGTGATATAAGACTTTCCTTAAGAGGATGGTTGTTACTGGTATTTGCAGTGTAGGCCTTAAGAGGTGGACCATTGCATGTGATATAAGACTATCCTTAAGAGGATGGTTGTTACTGGTATTTGCTGCAATGCAGGCCTTAAAAGGCGGACCGTTGCATGTGAGCTTAGATTATCCTTAATAGGCTAATTTTGTTACTGGTATATCTGCAGTGCAGGCCTTAAGAGGCGGACCATTGCATGTGATACAAGACTATCTTTAACAGGCTAGTTTGTTCCTGGTATCTGCAGTGCAGGCTTTAAGAGGCGGACCATTGCATGTGATATGATATTATCCTTAAGAGGACCATTATTTCTACTACCGATGCATGTTTTATCTATATCGTATCGTACTATTTGTTGTTGACCTTGAGAGGTTGGCTTGAGACCTTGTTTACAAAAGGATATTTTAATGACCTTAAGACTGATGATCTCAAGGTTACCTTGAAAGGGTTGCTTGCACTTATACCTTCTAGGGATCGCTGGCGAAGTACCGGATCCAGTAGAGTTGGAGGGAGTGCCTGTTCGAAATATCCAGTTGGAGCGAGTGCGTGCACCGGGCTCCGTGACAACCTTATCGTGAAGGGCCGACTTCTACGGTCGTTGCGCCTACAAGGGCAGTGGTGTCCTAGCCTAGGCAGCTCCGCACATGCATGAGACGTGTCCCATGTTAGCCTCTCACGAGTTGTACGCATTTTTGTGCGTGCATGCGAGGGAGTCTTACATCCTACAACGGAGAAGCCAATTGTGAGTTTGTTCCAAGTCTTTGCTTTTAAAACGACACAAATAGTCATTGTTACGTTAAGCGGTCAGTATGAACGCACCGCTCAATGGAAGGTTTGGGCTAGCTGCATGGGTATACATGCTAGAAATTTATCAAAATCTAATAAATCCTTGAAAGTTATATGACGTTATTCACAAGAAAATAATTTATGTTAGATGGTGTTACAAAAAAGGGGGTGGTTTATCTACCTGCCGCTAGATGTCACGCTCATCGCAATATTTTATTATTTTGCATAATTAATTGGTATTTATATCCTCTTGGTGTCATATGCACGTGAATTAAGCCTTTTGTGTATTTCAAGCAAGTGCTGAGCAGACTTGCATATCCTAACACCTCTCATACCACGGATTATTTGGTACCTAGCCTGGTCATGCTTTCTTACATTTGGTTCAGTCGGCTTAAGCCCTTACTCCAATTCGACTGAAATAGAACTAAATATCTTGGTGTAAGTTGACAATAACGAAATAGACCGTTTCAACGGAACTCGAGTCGAATTACTCAAAAGGACCAAGGCTTGTATATCGGCTGAGCGTAAAAGGTGCTTGTTCAATTCGCAGAATATTGAACTGGTGGAGGCTACATCCACCTGGTGAAGACCCAGCTTGCTGCGACTGCGTTGGCTGTGGCAGACTTCAGTGGCTGCACTGATGACAGTGACCTGCGGGGCGCTGGTCGGGTCAGGCGATGGCCGAGCTAAAAGGCGGTATCGTAATTTAGCGGTCTTCACATCACTACAATAACCTCTGCGACAGCACTATGACGTCTGTGATCTAGAGATCGGTTTTTGCGCGTGATCGGCGTCGCGTATTACCTAAGTCCAAAACTCTGATTATTATTGTGATTCCCTAATAAATATTGTTTAAAATGGTGCTCTGGTGTTTTTACCCTTACAATACCTATCGCAAATCCTACACAACCTCAGGGAAAATATTGAAAACATAAATTATTCTTTTCGTATACTTAATTTTAATCAGTTTTGTAAATGATATCAACAATATACCTATTTTAAGCCATAGATACCTACAAAATATAGTAGGTATTAGGTATTTTAAGCGGTTTAACTCACGTGTTTTTAATAGTCACTCGCGCGACATGTTCGGAGAGCTTATCTAGAGACTAAAGTGTAGGATAGTATGACTCACGACTTTAAATTCAATTAGGTATGTTGTTTGTTTTGTATAGGTACTTATTTTTTCCGTATATCTACTTATTTTTTTTCATATGCATGGTTAAAAAGTGCTCGGCCAGTATTTTACACAATGTTTCCATTTTCTTTTAATCTTTAAACGTAAGACCAGACGGCACTGATGGTGATGGCCTCTATCAAAGTGCTTTTGCAACGGCGTTCCGATCGCTTCAATGAATATTGACTTAGCGATATTTTATTTTTATTACAAGCGGACGGCGGTACCTTTGCGCATCTGCTTTTAACTAGCTGGACCTTTGTCCTTTGTTTACTTGGCCGTTTTGTTGCGTCCCTCAAAAAGGTGTCTACTTATCACACGGAGGGCCCTTAAGCTCGACAACATTTAGGGCTCTCGAAGCCCTTCAACCAAATCCTTTGTGGAATCGGCGCTCGAATGTTCCGCGGAGATTTTATACGCGTCAAGTACTTTGGGCTGCATATAAATTAGATTGCTAGCAGTTAGGAAACACTTCTGCCGTTCCTTGTGTCTCGTTTTGTCGCCCCATGATGTCCTCTAGCGTTCAACTCGTTGGCTTTTGTGACGTGAATTTAAAGGGTGATATAGAAATAATTATTCGAACGCTTGTTTCATCTAAAGCACCGTTTATAATTATTATACGCAGTGTGTAACAAAAACGCAACGCATACGGCATACCTACGACTCGTCACCGGCACCGCGTATACGTAGCGTATTATGCTTGAGTCAAGTTCCGGTGATATCGGTCCTTTATTAGGTAGGTAAAATTTTTCCTTCCTTGATATAGTTTTGGCGGCCATTGACGATCAATTTAGATAAGGTTTTTGGTCTTTGCATGTTTTATGTATTACTGTAGTATAGATGCTAAATGCTAATCTAACTTTTTGAAGAAAAAAATACTTTTGGGTTTTACTGGTGTTACGGCTGTCTTGCTAGGAATATTACTATTTAGACTTTCTACCACATTGGTACCAGGCAGAAAGAGATCACACACCTTAAGTACCTAGCGGTAGTAACATATAAAACTGTCATTCAATAGAACTTGCTAACTACTATTGAATGACACTAGGTAACTTGATTGAGATTACGTAGGTCTACGTAGATACATATATGCAAACATAACTATCTATTTTTTTAGATTACAAGTAAACTACCTACATACCTAATATTATGTATGTTTTACTCTGGTTTCCTGGTTTTCTTTAATGACAATAATTATGTATTTCGGTTTATAGTGTCGATAAGTTATAACTTATAGTAGTGTGGCTGTCGGTTGATGGCACTTGATTGGTTTCTTTCCTTGCGTGGGTAGGTAGGTAATTTGGTAGGTAACACCAACAGATTGATAAGTACTTATAGTCTGTTCGGAAAGAGCGAGTCGTGGAATGTATTGGGCCCCAACGCCATACATTCCACGACTCTTTTCTTTACGCACAGACACTTAAGTATTAGATTAGATGAGTCAATAATTACCTAAGTATAAACAAATCGTTCACCCACGGTTCACATCTAAACTAGATGGCGCTGTACGGCAAAATTTGTTTTGTGTTAACTTAATTTGTCAAACGTCTTCTTTTGACAACCAGCAACCTTGTACTGTACGTACAGGCACTGTTAGCTGGCAAATTTGAGGAAGGTCTTTATGCATAATCCATCTTATACCTACAATCGACGAGCTTTTGGTAAGACTTTTAGGTACTGTCTTTATTCCTTGGTAAATGTTTACTGTCAACTTTCGTGGGGTTCGAGCGCCTATTTCACCAATTGATCAACCTGACACTGTAGGTCGTTAGGCAACGATGATACAATAGCATCAACTTGTTGGGCCAACAATGACGTATTTTGTAGCAGCAGCACTTTCAGTAAATTGCGACAATTGTCAGCGTAGTGAGTGGTGACGAAAAATTCACCAGTTAGCTCAATCAAATTGATTCCACAATTCTTTTTTTGCCCGTAATGTAGGTAGATAAAAGGTAGGCACAGTAAGCTGCAAAATTAAGTGACCTCCCCCCCTGCGTAGAAATTTGTTTGCAGTGGGGTCACTAAACTTACTATTTACATAAGCCGGTAGGTATTAAGTACTTATCCCATTTGAATTTTAGTTATAGAAACACGAGTTGTTCTTACTGATAAATAAGCAGTCCGTGCGTATAATATTCTATCCCAAGAAATAAAACATCAGCAAGTCATACAAGTTAAGATGAAGTTAAGTATGTATTCGGTGGAGTCCTGAGGCCGGCGTTATCGGCTCCCTCGCCTAAATGGGAAGGCAAACAGGCAGTTGTTGACACGGCGCGATTCGGTCGCTTTATAAATATTTCGAGCGCGCGGGCAGCGGCGGCGTCGGCCTGCCATTATCCCATTAGGGAAGGGCATTACTCACTTAGAATGTGAAGCTATGAGCCGGCCGCACGTAGGTGCGCGGGGCAACACGGACCACACTACACTTGACTTCGCACTGACATGACAACCCGCGCGCTAAGCCGATCATCACAACACTTCACTCACCTTTTCCGTCTTCCGTGTCACCACAACAATCCTTTCTGTCCTTCGATAACTGATCGATACGCACCCTGAACACCGTAAATTACTTTTAATCACTATTCAGCACATAAACTAACACGGCCGACCTGTTCCACAACAGCAGTCGATTCATTCCACACACACACGTAGTAGTTCATGCGGCCGATGCCGCTCCGATCGAATCCTTAGGTGACTTTATAAACAAATAACGAAATAAGGGGTGATTTCACAGTAGAAACACTGGTTTAGCGTAAAAGCGTAATGCACGTCAGCGCCGCGTCGAGTCGACGGACGACCGCGGAACTTGGCGACGAGCAACGCTACGTGTCTCTCCCTGTGTGCGTTCGAGGCGAGAGCGAGACGCAGGGATACGCATTGCAGCGCGTGCGAGCGGAACGCGAGACTTTACGTGCCGGCACAAAAGTGTATTGTGAGAGCGCGTAGAGTACGGCCGGCGGCGTCTGTCGCGGATTGATCCATCGAGTGAATAGATAATGATTGTGGCATTTGTTGCGGCATCAGCACAGTCGGCCGCCCATTCATTACAATTATCTGATAATTAAGCATTGCGAGGTACGGAGAGGTCGTTGGCATCTCGCTACCTCGCGCGCCGTCGCAGACTCATCTCATTACCACCTTCCGAACGAGTTTGGATTTTCACCTCCATAAAGCTGTTAATACGCAAAAAACAAACAGCATTCTGACTAGTACAATTATCAGATGGATGTAGGTAATAAAAAGCTGGTATGGTACTTAGGTTGCTGGATAGTAATGGAGCACTCACTATCATATCAAACCTAATCGAGCGGTAATAAAATAAATGTTCAATAGCTTTCGAAAGCGCGTGTGACATCCACAAGACTACCGCTCGGAACTGAAATGTCATAACTCCGAACCATTACGTAGTAATTACAGCATTTTGACTTGATTAGGAATATTAGGATTTAATGGTGAAGCTGCGTTTACATGTTTTGCTTCAAATTACGAAGTTGAAGATTAAGATAAGCCCGCAGGCCGCACACGAGTCACACGACCCATTTGATAAAAGCGGCCACTATAGCCTGTAGTGTAGCTGTAGGCCCTTGAACACTCCAGAGCTAGACCCATGAGTGATGACGTAATTTATGAACAGCCCCTATCCACAAATAAGGAAGCAAAAAAAGGGCCTACCGCCAAATCGAAAAACGTTATCTTGTCTGCATCTTGCATATATTCGAGCGATATTTTTTTTTTTTTGCGGTAGGTTCCAAGTTTTAATGTACCTACCTAAAGATATGATGGAGCCGGGATAATTTGTATAACACGTAAGTAAATAATGTCGCTTAGTCTCGGGCGCGGATTCGACTGCTAAAGAAGATGGCGTTGTACGGCGTCATGTTTTGGTATGTAACTGAATTGTCAAACGTCAAATTTTGACAACAAGAGTTCACAATATGTACGATCGTGCCGTAGTGCCATTTTCATATGTAAAACCCGAAGCACAGAGCGGGCGCCCATTGTAGGTAAACTCACCCGCACCAGTTAGCGGACGCCCTTACACATCTAGTACAGTCAGCAGCAGAAGTTGCTAAGCGGGCCAGGTGATCAAAATGATCTTGACGCGTCTTTATTCTTAAGAGAATAAAGGCTTCGTCACACAGGCGCGTTTTCCGGGCGGGGCGCGCCGCTTTTACATACAAAACGCTCACGCCCCGCCCGCAAAACGCGCCTGTGTGCCGAAGCCTTAAGAGCGTGTCAAGGTACCTAATTTTGAACACCTCGCTCGCCCGCTTCAACTTCTGCTGCCGACTGTACGCCAATGATTTATTCTCGCAGGGTTTAAAAATTTTCACTGTTAACCATGGCATCTTTGATTGTGGCCGTATCGTAAAAGGGTAGGTAATATATTTTACGTCACCCTAGGCCCGTAAGTGGGATTTTCTTCCCGCTACGCAAGAAAATCTCACTTCGCCTTCGGTTCGGGCCACAAACACCTGCGATCTGGACTGGAGCATTTACGAATTCACCTCCCTAGGTATGTAATGTACTATAAGATGCACGTGTGAATTTAATGTTTACTTAGTGTATGTTTCAAAATTTCCAAATCATTACCTACTTTATTTTGGCGATCACGTGACCGTAAGGGGCGTGAGATTTAGATGGCCACTCATAATTTAGATGGCATTTTGAATCAATAAAGAAAAACACAATGTTATTTGACATTTATGTCGCGGACTCCTTTTCAAGACTCTTTATCTATGTTCAAATAATTTGACGTTGTCATGGCAGTATGTAAATAAACATGTCAATGAAAAAGTGTGATCTTATTTGAGAATGATAATAATATATAATAAATAAATAGAATACCTCCGCTAAACGTATTGTATCGTGTTACCGGGCGTCGGTAACATAGTGAGGTGAGTTTTCACTTCTATCGGCACTCCCGGAGTGCAACCGTTGTTGCTTGTTTTACGGCTTGATCTTGAGCATTATATTGGTACTAGCTTTTGCCCGCGACTTCGTCTGTGTGGAATAAGTAATTTGGGTACCTTACTTTTCAAACAAATCTGCTTTTTATTCATCCTTCTTTTCATCCCCAAATTGGTCCACTCTATAAATTTCCACCCCATTTTATACACCCTTAACGGATGATTTCGGGAATAAAAACTATTCTATATCCTTCCCAACAGCTAGAACTATCCGCATACCAAGTTTCATCTAAATCGGTTCAGCGGTTATTGATCCCCCGTACAAATTTCCACCCCCTTGAGGAGTGAGTTCTGGGATAAAAAGTATCCTATGTCCTTTCCCGGAACTCTAGTGTCTCAAATTTCAACTAAATCGGTTCAGCGGTTTAAGCGTGAAGAGGTAACAGACAGACAGACACACTTTCGCATTTATAATATTAGTATGGATATTCAAATAAACCATCCCTGTTACGTGAGCATGATACTTATAAATATATACAATTGAAACACATGTTTTACCGGAATTATTTACATTTATTTTAATTTATCTTACAGTAGTGATCGCAACGCAATAAGCTTAACACTACATTTCATAATGGAGTGTCTGATATTCAACGTAAATTATTCTAAATCTTACAATAAATATTAGGTAATTGGATCTATTAACATCATCGAGACAACGCAATCGTGATCAGAGATGTTTTGAAAAATTATTGGTAATTCTAAACCCTAATTATTACCGAATTGTTCACAGTCAAAAAAAAATTGGAGTTGAAAAATTGTCAATGATTGTGACGAAATGTTCGAAATGCCATAATTTTTGGCGAATAAGATCACACATCGTTTAGAAATTCTTATCTCGCAGGTTCACAAGAAAATATAAATAATTTCATTTTAGTATTAACATTAGTAGGTAAGCTCAAAAAATAGAGCAAATCTAAAATGAAACTCGGTACTTCCACTCTCACAACGAACGCAATAGCAAACAGAACCCGAGTGCGACCATAACACTAGCCTAAGCCTTACTTAGATTAAGGTACAAGAAACATTTTTTAATATTTGGTAATAAATAAGGTAATGCAAAAGTAGAAAACCTGCGTAACCGTGCGATGGAACTTGCATCCTGTACTAAATAATTAACTAAAATTTAATGATACATACTACACTATTCCTCCCAATGTCTTTCAGTCGGGACAAACATTAGAATTAATTCAGTCCACGTGACATTTCACATCACTGCAATACCAACACAAATAGTCTCTTGTTTAAACTGACATTAATCGAGGAAGCTTTTTCACCACCATCCTTACTTATGGATGATTAATTCAATCCACTGAGAATCATAGTTACGTCCGTAAAACCTGTATAGTTCCACTGCGTTCTGAGATGAGATGGTAGGTGGCTAGGTGCCGGAGCAACACTTAACGTTAACTGGTTCGTTACTATCATCACATAGAACATCATTCGTTACTTGTTTTATCTACGCACATGTCATTAGTGCTCTATAATGCGTTCAGAAACCGTAGGAAATGACCAGCTTCATTACAACCAATTTTACTATGAGAACTTTCTTATCTGTGGTAGTAGGTAAAATCTGTACTTTAATGTTATTACATTACAGATTTTTTGTAACGTTATGAATTTAAATTTGGAACAGCAGTCAAAACTCAAGTGGGTCTCTATTCTAGTATCCATGGATATTAAAACAGTTATCGATACGAAACGTCAATTTTGTATGTTTTTTTAAATAAAAACCGCACGATATTTGATCTCGAATGACATGAGAATAGGGACTTCATTCGTTTGTCTAGGAATTTAAAAAACTACGGATGCGTGACATGCGTGAAAAAAGTTTTCATTCACCGCCATTTGACGTACAGTTTATCTTTTAATTAGTTTTAAGTATGTGTTTAGATAAAGTAGTGTATGTAACCGCACATAATTAGGCATTAAAACACTCGTGTGATCCTATTAAGAAACTCACTGACGTTCGTTTCTTAAACCCACACTCGTATTTTAATGCCTCTCATTATGTAGCAGTCACGTAAACTACTATAAATTTAACGATGTAGATACTGTCAACGTTCAAAATGGCCTACAATATGACGTACGTGAAACTTTACAGGTAAACTTTTCAGGAACGTAACTTCCAACTAACAACGATTCCCTAGGATTGTTTGGTGATATTCGCACGTGTCCGCTGGTGCGTGATACAGATGTTGATTTGATCCTCATGAGTGTCGTACGCCGGGGCTTACTGCGAGGGCAGCACTGGCACCTCGGGGTAGCTGGGTTGCTGCTCCTCGTCCGAAGAGTGGCCGCTGGCGTACGAGGGGCGGCCACTCTTGTCCCTCAGTCAGTACCTGCCAAAACATGTCGTTACTTAACATATGGTCAATGGTTAGGAATTTGATGTTCAGTTTACCCTTTTATTTTTTTTAATACTTTATAAAATGTCTAAAACAACACAAAATAAACTGTAACTTTCGTTCCGTTTCTCAGATTGGATATCAATAATAAAATGATGCTAAAATCTTTGATGTTTCATTGTAATTCTATCAGTTCCTAAAACCTTTTTTTCTTGTAAGTAATCAGAGTTATATAATATTTAAAACCTTCGCGTTTTGATCACATATTAACTCACATTTATAGACGGGTCTAACGCGAAATTTATTCAATTACCTTTATTTACCGACGTTTCGACACAGGTTTCACTGGTCATGGTCGCGGCTAACTGATGTCCCAGCAAAATGTCAAAACAGAGATTTGTGCAACTATCCGACGAAAAGAAACCCGATGAAAATGTGATGTCTACCCCAAACTTTTTCATACACTTTTCGTCGGGTAGTTGCACAAATTTCTGTTTTAACGAAAAGTGTAGTGATTAACTCTGATTACATATTAAATGTGAGTTAATATGTAATCAGAGTTAATCACGGTTTTGGGCCAAGATAAAGCTATAATAAGTTTTGAAACGATAGTGTCAATGGTGCATGGCACAGGAGCCAGGGGGCAGGCAATAAGCAGGGGCTTTATTGGCAGGAATTATCAATATCAAGTTTTTAATTCCCATTTAGGCCACAAGATGGTAGACCCTTCAAGTCGCACGTTCCCTAAGAAGTTAATGAGTAAGTAAGCCGTAGAGTTTACCTTCGATATGAATCATGCGAGTCCCGGTCCGAGTCGGCGTAGGGCGCCCAGTGCGCGGGCGCCGCGTCGCCTTCCTCACGCTCGCTGTTGTTGCTCGTGCCTGTACATGTGTTCGTTATTTTAGGGTCCAAATAGGGCAAGTAGTTATAGTAAGAAGTGGAGACTCATGTCATATGGTTCATAATACGGGATTTTTTAAACTGGTAAACTTTACCAGCGTTTTGGGCATTCCAACTAAATTGGCTGGTTTAACAAGTAGGTATATATTATGAAAGTGAAAGTAAGCCGGGTCGGATGCACCAATTGCACCAGTAATAAGGGGCTATTCATAAATTATGTCATTTCAAATTAGGGGCGGGGGGGGGGGGCTGGTCATCGGATGATGGTAGCATGACGTGGGAGGAAACGGGGTTATTCGAAGCATGATTTTTGGATGATTTTAGGGGTGGGGGGGTCAAAAATCGTCAAAAATAGATTACGTAATTTATGAACAGCCCCTAAGGCAATTGACAAACATTTCACACGAAATTAATTTTGGAATTCTGTAATCTCAGTCTCAGTCAGTGTGATTCTGTGTCTCAGTGTGTGATCTGTGACGATGTCGACTTTAAGCTTTGGATTCCTCCGAAAACGGTGCCGTCATATTACGGCCGCTATATAGCGTTGACTGACGTCACTAGAACGTGGTCTATGTAAACAAGATGGCGCGGTTTCCTAGACGGCGTTACGTTACGTTGATTGTCAACGTAACGTAAGATGACGGCCGTCATGACCTTGTCGATAGTTTCGTGAACGTTTTATTAGATAGCGGTGACGCCATTTTGAATAAATGACACGAGATTTGAATAAATGATTCCGTACTACGATTATTTTCCTCTTCTGATGATATTTCATCCTCCAAGTAAATTATAGATGATCAAGCAAATCTTGTCAGTAGGAAAAGGCGCGAAATTCAAATTTTCTATGGGACGTTATCGTATCGCGCCTACATTTTTCAAATTTGCCGCTTTGACCTTGGTGGATGACGGTGTGTTATGACGCCGTGGTACTTTCCACATGTCGCCATCGTAAAGACGGCCGTCTTTTGCGGCCGCTATATGACGGCCGTCATATGACGGCACCGTTTTCGGAGGAATCCAAAGCTTTAGGCAATTGACAAACATTTCACACGAAATTAATTTTGGAATTCTGTAATCTCAGTCTCAGTCAGTGTGATTCTGTGTCTCAGTGTGTGATCTGTGACGATGTCGACTTTAGTCAGGGGGGTGTCACTCCGCAGTTTAGGTACATTTGGCGCACGATAGTCGTGTCACGTGGCGCTCGCGCAAAATTGAAAATACACAATGGCTTCGAAACTTACTTCCGCGAGAATCAGACATGCTATCTCCGGATAAAAAATGTATGTTTACATAATCAACGTTTGTAATTCCTACATATTTATCTTAAAAACAATAAATCAGTGGGTATAGGTATAAAAACTTGTCAAGTGATAACCCCGTGCCGACACTCACAGCTCGGTCATAAAACTGCGGCGCGCAAAGGAGATTCACGGTTCGTGCGCGGTTATAAGTTTCAATTTTGCTTGCAGGCGGCGATATAGGTGTATTTTTATACCTAAACCTGACTTTTGTGAAGGAGTGAATTTTCTGTATGGTAGTACTATTAGTTATTCTGTGCTTTAGTAATGATTCCGCGGATGGTATGTCTGACTCACACTGGTCTACGGGCGTGATGGAGAGGTGCGGCGGGTCGGGGTCGGCGCTCGGCAGCGGGTCGGCGCGCGCCGGCGAGGCGGGCGCGGGCGGCGACGGCGAGTCCAGCGAGATCACCCCGCCCGCACCGCCCGGCGACCGGTAGCCCGACGACGAGACCGCCTCCACACCTACAATACGACATCCACACACGCACATTACGATCACGCAGAAACTGACACTTCTGTCATAGTTGGGTCAATCAACTATTTCTTGTTGTTATTCTGTCCGGTCAGCCAATGGAAAGGGTTTATAAGTATCACAAAAAAGCGTGTTTGGTGAATTTAAATGCCTAAAAATCAGGTTTTAAAGAGTGACCCAGGAGAACGTAACCATGGCAACGAGTGACAAGAAAAAGTTGATTCACCCAGTTACATGATGATGAGATATAAAGTTTACATTTATACAAACGCGTTAACCAGCACAGGTTTGAGACGCACGGACACACAGACCGCTTACAACGCGCGCGCCTCCCGTCCACGCCGCGCATGCATTTTTAGCGTAGCGTGAGGGGCGCGATAGATGCGAAACGCAATCCTTTTGTGCTTTGTCTTTCTGTTTTGAAAAACCGGCCAAGTGCGAGTCGGACTCGCGCACGGAGGGTTCCGCACCATCAACAAAAAATAGAGCAAAACAAGCAAAAAAACGGTCACCCATCCAAGTAGTGACCCCGCCCGACGTTGCTTAACTTCGGTCAAAAATCACGTTTGTTGTATGGGAGCCACACTTAAATCTTTATTTTACTCTGTTTTTAGTATTTGTTGTTATAGCGGCAACAGAAATACATCATCTGTGAAAATTTCAACTGTCTAGCTATCGCGGTTCATGAGATACAGCCTGGTGACAGACGGACGGACGGTCGGACGGACGGACGGGACGGACGGACGGACGGACGGACGGACGGACGAACGGACGGACAGCGGAGTCTTAGTAATAGGGTCCCGTTTTTACCCTTTACGGAACCCTAAAAATGACCGTCCCGGAAATGTCAGGATTAAAGTGATGTTCAGACTTTTTTCACGATTTTATATTCTTATGTATCTGAACCGAGCAAAGTGGCGTGCTCTTGTGTTAGAGGCCAAGACTCATTTAGGGTCATCGTGCCAGCCAAGTAAGTATGTAAGTATTATATGGCAACCTTACTCTGTCACATTTGCTACTACAGCCGTAATAAATTTTCTCACCGTTGGAAGAAGAATACGTGTCGTCAGTCTTGACGGTGACCTCGGCTGGCGGCGTGGGTTTCGGCTGCGGCACCTTCCGCTTGAGCGGCAGCTCGTCCTCGGAGTCCGACGTAAGGTCCACAAGGACCTCTGTGGCTTTTGGCGTCCTGTTCTCCCCGACTGCGGCGCGTTTGGCGTTACCACTGTTGCCTTCTACCGGTATGACCTCTGTTCGATGAAAAAATAATTTAATGAAAACATCCTCAATTAAGTTAATAAACGCTGGTTGTAGTCAATGAAGAGTTATTATTGTGTACAAAACTAATAACTCAACAGATAGTGATATGGCCAGATAACTGATACTGCCGAACATTCGGACTGTTTCCATTTGCGAAATCTGCATATACGACCATTGCGACCTAAAACGAATTGCAAGTGTATGTAGTCTGTCATCCAAGTTTAAAGTATCCATATACCTTCGTATGTCTAAGCACTGATCAGTGCGCATGAATTTAAAAATCCATTGTTTAATACAATAGGTTTAAATTTGTCCGCACTGCTCAGTGCTTAGACATACGAAGGGATATACAACATTTTTTACAGATCATCACATCACATTGTAGTGGGGCGCTGATGTGTATTTTTATATATCTATACGTAGTTATAGGGCACTTGCGCCGACTCCTTAACGAGTAATAAACTAGTTTGGTAACTAGATGGTTGTTTCACTCATCTTAGGCGCCAGAGCGGTCCATTACTCCCGCATCGTTTTCGTGACATGATCGCAAGGCGCGGGGCGGAAGCGCCTTTTTAGGGTTCCGTACCTAAAGGGTAAAAACGGGACCCTATTACTAAGACTCCGCTGTCCGTCCGTCCGTCTGTCACCAGGCTGTATCTCACGAACCGTGATAGCTAGACAGTTGAAATTTTCACAGATGATGTATTTCTGTTGCCGCTATAACAACAAATACTAAAAACAGAATAAAATAAAGATTTAAGGGGGGCTCCCATACAACAAACGTGATTTTTGACCGAAGTTAAGCAACGTCGGGCGGGGTCAGTACTTGGATGGGTGACCGTTTTTAGGGTTCCGTAGCCAAATGGCAAAAAACGGAACCCTTATAGATTCGTCATGTCTGTCTGTCTGTCCGTCTGTCCGTCCGTATGTCACAGCCACTTTTCTCCGAAACTATAAGAACTATACTGTTGAAACTTGGTAAGTAGATGTAGTCTGTGAACCGCATTAAGATTTTTACACAAAAATAGAAATAAAACAATAAATTTTTGGGGTTCCCCATACTTCGAACTGAAACTCAAAAAAATTTTTTTCATCAAACCCATACGTGTGGGGTATCTATGGATAGGTCTTGAAAAATGATATTGAGGTTTCTAATATCATTTTTTTCTAAACTGAATAGTTTGCGCGAGAGACACTTCCAAAGTGGTAAAACGTGTGTCCCCCCCCCTGTAACTTCTAAAATAAGAGAATGATAAAACTAAAAAAAATATATGATGTACATTACCATGTAAACTTCCACCGAAAATTGGTTTGAACGAGATCTAGTAAGTAGTTTTTTTTTTATACGTCATAAATCGCCTAAATACGGAACCCTTCATGGGCGAGTCCGACTCGCACTTGGCCGCTTTTTTTTGCTTGTTTTGCTTTATTTTTTGTTGATGGTGCGGAACCCTCCGTGCGCGAGTCCGACTCGCACTTGTTTTGAAGACGGCGAAGGCCGAGGCTGACCCGACATATTACGGCATACGGCATGGCATGGCGGCTACAGATGCCGGTACTGACCCAGGTCGTCGGCGATGAGCGTGACGGGCTCGGCGGCGGGCTGCGCGGGCGGCGCGCGCGCGGGCGGCGCGTGCGCAGACCAGCTGCCGTCCGCGTGCAGCTGGATCTCGCTGCAGTCGCCGGCCAGCCGCGGCGACGTCAGCACCTCTTGGAAGTAGCTAAGGTAAACAATGCCAAACTTTAATGATTCTCACGATTACCCACCCGCTCCTAACTATAAAAGGCACATGAGCAAATTGGTACCTACCTGCACTTATCTAAAAAAGGCACATGAGCAGATTGCCAGATTGGTGAGACCCTATAAAACCTTAAGGCAGAGTACCAACTTATCTCTTCTACTTTACTACAGTAGAACGCAAATACGAGTGAATCGAGTCCCAAAGACAATTTGACAAATAGGACTAGCTTAGAATAACATTCATCAATACCAAGGCTCGGAACCGGTTTTTTCTTCATATAAAAAATACCGGTATTATTACGTTCTTTTTCGTTCTTTGGTTTATTATTTCATTTTTAATGGGACAATCTAATAATATGAAGTTGTTACCTAAATACATGATTCAGTCCTACGTAAAGAGCATAAAATAATTAAAAATATTGGGCTATTTTGGGTTTTACAAAAAAACCGGTTCCGAGCCCTGATCAATACTTTTTTAATTGATAAAGATTAGAATGACATGAACTTTCTATCGTTGGGAACACAGGGATAAGAAGTATGATCATTGATCATTTAACTCGGGTTACAACTTCCACTGCAGGTGCGGGCAGTTGGCAGCCCTCGAGCACACACTCACCCGTCCACCACCAGCGAGTCGTACAGCGCGGGCCGGTCGCACACGGGGCACAGCCACGTCGGCTTGCGCTCGTTCATCTGCAGGAACAGCGAGGCGTCGAAGCACTGCAGGTGCGGGCAGTTGGCAGCCCTCGAGCACACACTCACCCGTCCACCACCAGCGAGTCGTACAGCGCGGGCCGGTCGCACACGGGGCACAGCCACGTCGGCTTGCGCTCGTTCATCTGCAGGAACAGCGAGGCGTCGAAGCACTGCAGGTGCGGGCAGTTGGCAGCCCTCGAGCACACACTCACCCGTCCACCACCAGCGAGTCGTACAGCGCGGGCCGGTCGCACACGGGGCACAGCCACGTCGGCTTGCGCTCGTTCATCTGCAGGAACAGCGAGGCGTCGAAGCACTGCAGGTGCGGGCAGTTGGCAGCCCTCGAGCACACACTCACCCGTCCACCACCAGCGAGTCGTACAGCGCGGGCCGGTCGCACACGGGGCACAGCCACGTCGGCTTGCGCTCGTTCATCTGCAGGAACAGCGAGGCGTCGAAGCACTGCAGGTGCGGGCAGTTGGCAGCCCTCGAGCACACACTCACCCGTCCACCACCAGCGAGTCGTACAGCGCGGGCCGGTCGCACACGGGGCACAGCCACGTCGGCTTGCGCTCGTTCATCTGCAGGAACAGCGAGGCGTCGAAGCACTGCAGGTGCGGGCAGTTGGCAGCCCTCGAGCACACACTCACCCGTCCACCACCAGCGAGTCGTACAGCGCGGGCCGGTCGCACACGGGGCACAGCCACGTCGGCTTGCGCTCGTTCATCTGCAGGAACAGCGAGGCGTCGAAGCACTGCAGGTGCGGGCAGTTGGCAGCCCTCGAGCACACACTCACCCGTCCACCACCAGCGAGTCGTACAGCGCGGGCCGGTCGCACACGGGGCACAGCCACGTCGGCTTGCGCTCGTTCATCTGCAGGAACAGCGAGGCGTCGAAGCACTGCAGGTGCGGGCAGTTGGCAGCCCTCGAGCACACACTCACCCGTCCACCACCAGCGAGTCGTACAGCGCGGGCCGGTCGCACACGGGGCACAGCCACGTCGGCTTGCGCTCGTTCATCTGCAGGAACAGCGAGGCGTCGAAGCACTGCAGGTGCGGGCAGTTGGCAGCCCTCGAGCACACACTCACCCGTCCACCACCAGCGAGTCGTACAGCGCGGGCCGGTCGCACACGGGGCACAGCCACGTCGGCTTGCGCTCGTTCATCTGCAGGAACAGCGAGGCGTCGAAGCACTGCAGGTGCGGGCAGTTGGCAGCCCTCGAGCACACACTCACCCGTCCACCACCAGCGAGTCGTACAGCGCGGGCCGGTCGCACACGGGGCACAGCCACGTCGGCTTGCGCTCGTTCATCTGCAGGAACAGCGAGGCGTCGAAGCACTGCAGGTGCGGGCAGTTGGCAGCCCTCGAGCACACACTCACCCGTCCACCACCAGCGAGTCGTACAGCGCGGGCCGGTCGCACACGGGGCACAGCCACGTCGGCTTGCGCTCGTTCATCTGCAGGAACAGCGAGGCGTCGAAGCACTGCAGGTGCGGGCAGTTGGCAGCCCTCGAGCACACACTCACCCGTCCACCACCAGCGAGTCGTACAGCGCGGGCCGGTCGCACACGGGGCACAGCCACGTCGGCTTGCGCTCGTTCATCTGCAGGAACAGCGAGGCGTCGAAGCACTGCAGGTGCGGGCAGTTGGCAGCCCTCGAGCACACACTCACCCGTCCACCACCAGCGAGTCGTACAGCGCGGGCCGGTCGCACACGGGGCACAGCCACGTCGGCTTGCGCTCGTTCATCTGCAGGAACAGCGAGGCGTCGAAGCACTGCAGGTGCGGGCAGTTGGCAGCCCTCGAGCACACACTCACCCGTCCACCACCAGCGAGTCGTACAGCGCGGGCCGGTCGCACACGGGGCACAGCCACGTCGGCTTGCGCTCGTTCATCTGCAGGAACAGCGAGGCGTCGAAGCACTGCAGGTGCGGGCAGTTGGCAGCCCTCGAGCACACACTCACCCGTCCACCACCAGCGAGTCGTACAGCGCGGGCCGGTCGCACACGGGGCACAGCCACGTCGGCTTGCGCTCGTTCATCTGCAGGAACAGCGAGGCGTCGAAGCACTGCAGGTGCGGGCAGTTGGCCGGCCGGCACGGGCACGACATGCGCATCTTGCCGAGCGGACACATGAGCGACACGCGGAGGGAGGTCGTCGCGATCTCGCTGTCGTAGTCTTCTGACAACTTCTCTTTTACTGTAACAAAGTTATTATTAGTTCCACTCTTTGACCGCTGACGTGCGAGGCTACAGCCCAATCAACCTTCGTGGGCTTCGTGCATTCCGACAAAGTTTAGGATGACGATAGACGTGTCGTTCGTTCAGAGTTAACAAACATTTGCTAACAAAAAATAGTGTAAGTAAAAGCTCAGAGCTAAAAGATAGACAGAGGTAAAATCACCGAGACGAAACTGTGATTTCATCACCACATCGATTAATTTCCTAGTGTTTACGTGCGACGCACACGTTAACCAGGAACTCCAGAGCGAGAAGTGATTGGCTTAAACCCAATAAGTATGTATGAGCAAAACTGGCTTGTTATGTTATAAGGTCAGTTCAGTGTTGTGTATAACGCTTATTTTTAGGCTTAAAGACTCAAGCCCTCAAAACTCGTAAAAGTCTTGAAGACTCGACTATATATGAGAATTGTATTTATTTATTTTACGCGTATGGATGTAAGAAATCGTCTTTGCCGCCTTTAAGGCGTTAAGCCTCGAGAGTCTTAAGGGTTCGAGAGGGTCGGGGAGTCTTTAAGCCTCGAAATGAGCGTTATTCACAACACTAGGTCAGTTATTTTTAATGTGTTTTTCTATTTAGGCTCGTGTTATAAAGCTTGACTCACTGAGCGAGCGCGTGTAGTCCGGGTTCTTGGTGCCCTTGTTCTTGAGCCGCAGCAGCAGCTCGGCGGAGGTCAGCTTGCGCACCAGGAACACGCTCAGTACGTACGCGCGAGTGAAGTCCGACGCCCAAGTCACCTGTTATGTACAGTTATAAGCCCTGTTACATCATATTGGAGGTTGCATATGTGCTACTGGCACAATACATAGTAAACTCATTGCTATAAGTACTGATGACAATATAATAAAAATAAAATAAAAAAGCCTTTTATTTCTGGTTTTCATATCACGGATAAAATTAGTAACTTAACCTATGCTTAAATCTAAATTTCACCAGAACCCTCTTTGGAGGTATAGGCCTCTTCCAGCTTTTTCCATTTTGTGCGGTCTTGGGCCTCCCATATCCAATTGACCCCCTCTACTTTAATAATGTCGTCAGCCCAGCGTTCCAATGGCCGTCTTCTTTTTCTGTTGCCGTCTGGGCCTTTCCAGGCTGTCGTCTTTAAGGTCCACCTCTCGTCCTGAAGTCTGGCAACGTGGCCAGCCCATCTCCATTTTTGTTTCTGGGCGTGGCTTAGTGCACCTATAATCTTTGTTTTTCCTCTGATTATGGAATGCCTGGTCTTCTCAATTCTTCTTATTTTCAGCATACTCCTTTCCATACCCCTTTGGCATGAAACTATCATCCTTTTTGTCTTTGATGAGAACTTCCACGTTTGACATGCGTAGGTTAAGGTTGGGAGTAAGCACATGTCCATTATTTTCTTTTTGAGCTGAACAGATAGGTTGCTCTTTAAGGTTTCTTTTAAGCTCCAAAACCTGTTCCAGGTGTTTTTGATTTTTCTCTCTATCTCTTGGTCATTTGATTTGGCATCGAAGCTTATTTGTTTCCCTAGGTACACATAATGATCAACATACTCTATCTGTTCAGACTCAATATATATAGGTTTTTTTAATGCTATTTGACATTATTTTGGTTTTGGTAAAGTTGATGACAATATGTTGTCTTTAATCATTGACAAATTTATTCAAGAAAAAACTCTAGTTATATATGTAAGAAATCCACAACGCAGGCTTCGTCCGGTGGCCACAAATGCAAATCAGCAACATGCTTCGTCCCAAACACAACAAGGATGATATCCGCAACAGGCTTCGTCATTCTAAAATCTAAGTTAAACAATATAACCGTCACGAATCGTACCTGGCTCAAATGTCCCCATTACGCTGGCTGTCTTTAATTAAAATATATTGTTCCACATGCCACATGAAAAAACTAGTTTTAACTATCAGCTCCACTTCTGCTATGAACCAAGAGTATGGTTCTTCTAATACATTAAAGAAGGTCATAGACGTTTGTAATAGAAATATAAAGTAGAATTTGTTACATTTTTCTATCAAATTATGTGGATATTTTATTTTGCCTAATACGGGCAGAATACTTGTATTGATTCACCCATTTACGATTTCGCAAATCCATAGCTCAATGGAGACCTCTTTGGCTTTGGCACAAGATACATTTTCTGCCTTTTTTTTGGTCAAATAAGGTAAAGGTAAATTTCTCGAGCGCGCCAATTTAAAACAGATGGATCGATTTATCATAATAGATGGCGACGGCCGACCGATACTAATTCTATCTAGAGTATCTAGATACACAGACAAGTTCCCAAAGCACGATCATCACTTTACATTTTTTTCAACGTATCATTGCTGATGCACACTGTGCGAAGATGTTGATACAATTCCTTGCCAGTCTGCCTGTGACCACGAACGTAACGTCACGTTCGAAACGTCAGGCGAAAAATAAACGTAAGTCTTACGCGATTAAGTCCCGTGGTAGTTATAAAAGTATGTGCGAACCGACCTGTTCGAATAAGAAGGTATTGTAATAATAGTAGTACCTGGACTGTGTTGGCCACTGTAGGACAAAGCTTCACCAGCGAGGATATGTTCACAGGCCGGGGCGGCCGCTTCGGCTCTGGTGTCGGCTTGTTGGTAGGGATCGGGTTCTGCACATTCAAACACATTGGTTATGCTGCCTTCAAGTTTTAATATCTGGGAGACCGAGCTTTGCTCGGAAAACATATAAAAACTCAAAAATCCGCGTTTTCCAAAAACCAACCTAGATCGACTTTTCGCCCCCGAAAACCCCCATGTAGCATATTTCATCGAAATCGTTACAGCTTTATTCCGAGAGTTTATTCCGTGATCCTCAAAATATATATACATATAAATAAATATACAAGAATTGCTCGTTTAAAGGTATAAGATTTGTATGCAATCCCTCATCAAGACCTCAAAGACTTCAAGAATTATCAGAGAGCACCTGTCAATAAGTGACTAAATTAAGTTATCTAAAATGTAATTGCTGGAGGGAAAGTTAAATGAAACTTTGCATTTTTTATCTCCCTGCCATTTATATAATATCCTGCAAATTTTAGTATGACGCACTTCTAGCAACCTTCTTCTTCCTCGCGTTGTCCCGGCATTTTGCCACGGCTCATGGCAGCCTGGGGTCCGCTTGACAACTAATCCCATGATTTGACGTAGGCACTAGTTTTTACGAAAGCGACTGCCATCTGACCTTCCAACCCAGAGGGGAAACTAGGCCTTATTGGGATTAGTCCGGTTTCCTCACGTTGTTTTCCTTCACCGAAAAGCAACTGGTAAATATCAAATATTTCGTACATAAGTTCCGAAAAAGTCATTGGTACGAGCCGGGGTTTGAACCGGCGACCTCCGGATTGAAAGTCGCACGCTCTTACCGCTAGGCCACCAGCGCTTAAATAAATTGGAAGGAGTAAAAGGAAGGTTTCTTTAGACGCAACTCTACAACAGATATACTCACTGGCAGTGGACACATTTTGTTGTTGACTTTAACGTTAACACTCGGCGGGAAGCAGTCTTCTTGTTCACACGTTGTCTCCAGAAGGCAAAACCTTAGTTGGGCCTGTCAACAAACATGTCAATACAGTCATGCAATCTGCACATAGTCGGGTTTACAAACATCTTTACAAGCCAACATTGTATCTATCAAACTTGTATCTAATGATAAGAACATAATTACGAACTAAATAGTTTTAAGTTTAGGAGGTATCAAATGTACAGTGGGCCAAGAAAGTGGTCTACCAGTTTTGACAAAAGTTTCTGCGAGATCTAACAATCGCTAAGGTTGACAATTGTCACCGACATTCATGTCAAACCTTGTTATCTCAAGACGTTCAAACGAACCTCAACCGTAGGGTGGTAGACCACTTTCTTGGCCCACTGTACTATGTTTATTTTATCAATAATTCTGGACATTCCAAAAGTATATTTATTTACAGGCTTCTAAGGATGGTATTCCATCTGTCCAATATATTGGTCCAATGTGCATTGTGTCTCACTGGTGGCATTTTAGTTAGGTAGTATCTTCACTTCTACTGCCCCTATAGTTCGTTTTTTTTAGCATTAGAAATAAGGTAAACAATCTTGATCATCTTCCTTGCGTTGTCCCGGCATTTTGCCACGGCTCATGGGAGCCTGGGGTCCGCTTGGCAACTAATCCCAGTAATTGGCGTGGGCACTAGTTTTTACGAAAGCGACTGCCATCTGACCTTCCAACCCAGAGGGTAAACTAGGCCCGTATTGGGATTAGTCCGGTTTCCTCACGATGTTTTCCTTCACCGAAAAGCGACTGGTAAATATCAAATGATATATCGTACATAAGTTCCGAAAAACTCATTGGTACGAGCCGGGGTTCGAACCCGCGACCTCCGGATTGCAAGTCGCACGCTCTTACCGCTAGGCCACCAGCGCTTTTTAAGGTAAACAATCTTGATGTGTCTTTAATTGAAAAACACATTTTAAAAATAAGTTACGGCAAATATGTAACAATTATGAATCTAATACGATCATTTATATTCTTCTGCTTTCATAAGTTTTTGATTTTTAAAAAGCGTTTTTCAATTAAAAGACATGTCAAGATCGCTTACCTTCTTGCAAGTTCTTTCTAATGCTAAAAAAACGAACTATAGTTCACCAGCGCGGCACTCGGGTATAGGTCCTAGTTCTCACCTGTATAACATAGTCTAGTTTGTTGCTGGTGCCGACGATGTCCTTGCCGCACGCTATGTCGGTGGCCTGCGCGGGAGTGAGATGGAACTGGTAGGCGCCCTCCTGCATGCGGCCCGCTTGTGTCGGCATCATCGTGGTCGGCTTCATCAGCTCAGCCATCACGTCGTAGAACGGCAATCTGAAACAAATTCGGAGTTAAGACTTGTTTTCAAATACAGGGTGGCGCATTTAGATCGGTCAGTATGGGAAAATCTGAAACTATAAGACATACGACGATCTCTTCTTAGGAACCATGTCATCGATTTTAGTAACAAGAAAAACTGCATTCATACATTTAAATTTTTTTTATGTAAAATGTATTGAAAAAAATGGTGGCCATTTCGAAAACATACTAAAATAAATTAAAGGATATGAAAACAATGCATTTTATTCATTTCAGACATCATGTTTCATAGTAACATTTACTGCTTAAGACCTACACAATCGATATCTAAATAGAAATAATTTTAGATTTTTTTTTTTTCAAAACGTCCGGGTTCGATTCCCGAGCTGAGTACACATTTTTTTTAATGTATGAATGCAGTTTTTCTTGTTACTGAAATCGATGACATGGTTCCTAAGAAGAGATCGTCGTATGTCTTATAGTTTCAGATTTTCCCATACTGACCGATCTGAATGCGCCACCCTGTATACTAATAATATACGCAAATATACTAATAACGCGTCGCGCTGGGTCACATCAGTCGGATCGGACGTTAGGCAGCGAGCGGTGGCGCGCGCGATGAGGGCGTGTTGAGAGCGCGGTCCGCGCGCGCCCTGTTTGAACAGTCATCGCGTCGGCATCACGCGGCGCGGACGCGGCGCTGCGTCGCGCTCTGTGTCTGGCCAAGCCTTTACTTACACTCGTCACAGTTATTTGGAATCGGCGTAGTATATTTTTACTGTAATATTTCTCTCCCTATACAGAGTGGCTAAAAAATAACTGCATTCCCGTTGCTAGGGAGGCTTTGGGGTACTGAACACCTTTTACCATGGGTCCAACACCAAATCGCGAAAAAAAAATTTGGTGTTTCATACATTTTGGCTGGTCCATTTTCTATGGGAGGGTAAAAATTTGTTTCGCGATTTCGGGGTTGGTCCCACAGTAAAAGTTGCTCAGTATGATCCCAAAACCTCCCTGACAACGGGAATGCGGTTATTTTTGTACACCTACGTCAGGCGTCGCTCACTCCGCGATTTCGTCGCTTTTCTACAGGTAGCTAAAAGTACATCCGTTCCACACCAATTTTGGTGGCTAGCCATAAGCCGCGCGTGGCGCTGTCGCCACCTAGCGGCCATATCTGTGCTGATCGTAACAGACGCGTTTTGTTAGAGAGCGAGTCTGCTGTACCTAGTACTGTTATTTATTCTGTGCCTACGTGTAAAAAGTGCCATAAGTGGCCCTTTGACCTATCTAAAAAGAGACTAACGTAGATTTACGTTGAAGAACATTTCCTCACTGCTCCACGACACATTCTTTAACTATGTTTTCACAGATTTAAAAAAAATTAGGAGGTTCTCAATAGGGTTGGCAATTGTCAAAGGTTTGCATAGATGGCGCCATCATAGCTTGCCCTTTTTTCTATGAGATTTGGCTTAAAGGGCTGGCAACAACAAACGCTAAGGCAAAAACAAAAATTTGACACAATTCTAGGGATTGACAGGGCAAGCT
Organism: Cydia amplana; assembly: GCF_948474715.1. Classification (NCBI taxonomy): domain Eukaryota; kingdom Metazoa; phylum Arthropoda; class Insecta; order Lepidoptera; family Tortricidae; genus Cydia; species Cydia amplana. The sequence continues at coordinate 10,392,275 of NC_086084.1, forward strand.
ATGATGGCGCCATCTGCTAAATACTTCAACCGGCCAACTCCATTGGTCGGAATGTTGGTGAATGTTGAGACTGGGATCAACACTTAGGGCCCATTTAGACGGTACGAGAACTCGCATGCGAGTTTCATTACATTGCGTCTTTTGATTGGTCGGCTGAATTGATGTAACCTCAATGGTCCGCAATGTAAAACTAAAATCGCGTGCGAGTTCGCGCGCCGTCTAAGGGTGTCCCCATACTTATCGACGCGGATTCGGCGAAAGCCGATAGTAAACAGCATAAACAGGTAAGGTTCGGTTCGGCTCCGTTCGGCCGTCGACGGCCGACGCGTCGGCGTCTTTTTCGCTCTTATTGCGTGGACATAAAGTTTCATTTCTATTGGCATTGCCGATTCCGCGTCGATAAGTTTGGGGAGACCCTAAATGAGCTCTTACGCTCTCAACTGTTAACTCACTTCTTGAACTTGACGTCGGGGTGCACGGGGTAGGGCGGCAGCGGCGCGGTGGGCGAGGGAGACGGCATGGGCGCGAGCGCGGCGCCCGGCGTGCCGTACCCGTGGTACATGCCGCTCGCGTACATGTTCTGTCGTGCCTGACGAATATTATCACTTTCAACCGCCATTTTTAATACGGCATATAGGGTCATTGTGTTAGTTTCCGTCCATGCTCTAGTTTTCGTCCACCTGACAGATTAGCAAATAATATATTTGATATTTAATTTGCTACTTGCGAAATATCATTTTGATATATTGTTTAGACATTAGGATTGCAATAAGTCCAAATTTGTGCAGCAATGTAGGTTTATATTCAAATTTCGTCAAGTGGACGAAAACTAGAGCTGGACGAAAACTAACGCACCTACCCTAGTTTAGACTTTTTTATGATTCTGAGAAGAATACAATTCTAAAAGTAATTTACATGGAAAACTTGTTAAATTTGGTTTGCTGTAGATTTGATTACAAGTGCAACATCAGAATCTAATAAAATTTTGTTAAGTCTTCAAATTTTTTAGATAACCAACTTTTTTATAAGTCCAATGCAACTGTAAAAAATCGTGCTCAAGTTGCAAAAAGTCGCCATACTCTGGCTTGTCCAATGTATAACATTTGAGCCGCCACTGCTGCGCCTGTCGAACACTTACAGTGACCGGCATGCCCTGTTGTCGCGAGTCCGTGTTGTACCCGCTGACGGCGGGGTGCTGGTACATGTTGCGCTGCGACGCCAGACCCGGCGCCAGCGGGTCCTTACCCTGCGACCCCCCGCCCGGCACGCCGCTCGACCCTAGCGCCTGTCGAACACTTACAGTGACCGGCATGCCCTGTTGTCGCGAGTCCGTGTTGTACCCGCTGACGGCGGGGTGCTGGTACATGTTGCGCTGCGACGCCAGACCCGGCGCCAGCGGGTCCTTACCCTGCGACCCCCCGCCCGGCACGCCGCTCGACCCTAGCGCCTGTCGAACACTTACAGTGACCGGCATGCCCTGTTGTCGCGAGTCCGTGTTGTACCCGCTGACGGCGGGGTGCTGGTACATGTTGCGCTGCGACGCCAGACCCGGCGCCAGCGGGTCCTTACCCTGCGACCCCCCGCCCGGCACGCCGCTCGACCCTAGCGCCTGTCGAACACTTACAGTGACCGGCATGCCCTGTTGTCGCGAGTCCGTGTTGTACCCGCTGACGGCGGGGTGCTGGTACATGTTGCGCTGCGACGCCAGACCCGGCGCCAGCGGGTCCTTACCCTGCGACCCCCCGCCCGGCACGCCGCTCGACCCTAGCGCCTGTCGAACACTTACAGTGACCGGCATGCCCTGTTGTCGCGAGTCCGTGTTGTACCCGCTGACGGCGGGGTGCTGGTACATGTTGCGCTGCGACGCCAGACCCGGCGCCAGCGGGTCCTTACCCTGCGACCCCCCGCCCGGCACGCCGCTCGACCCTAGCGCCTGTCGAACACTTACAGTGACCGGCATGCCCTGTTGTCGCGAGTCCGTGTTGTACCCGCTGACGGCGGGGTGCTGGTACATGTTGCGCTGCGACGCCAGGCCCGGCGCCAGCGGGTCCTTACCCTGCGACCCCCCGCCCGGCACGCCGCTCGACCCTAGCGCCTGTCGAACACTTACAGTGACCGGCATGCCCTGTTGTCGCGAGTCCGTGTTGTACCCGCTGACGGCGGGGTGCTGGTACATGTTGCGCTGCGACGCCAGACCCGGCGCCAGCGGGTCCTTACCCTGCGACCCCCCGCCCGGCACGCCGCTCGACCCTAGCGCCTGTCGAACACTTACAGTGACCGGCATGCCCTGTTGTCGCGAGTCCGTGTTGTACCCGCTGACGGCGGGGTGCTGGTACATGTTGCGCTGCGACGCCAGACCCGGCGCCAGCGGGTCCTTACCCTGCGACCCCCCGCCCGGCACGCCGCTCGACCCTAGCGCCTGTCGAACACTTACAGTGACCGGCATGCCCTGTTGTCGCGAGTCCGTGTTGTACCCGCTGACGGCGGGGTGCTGGTACATGTTGCGCTGCGACGCCAGACCCGGCGCCAGCGGGTCCTTACCCTGCGACCCCCCGCCCGGCACGCCGCTCGACCCTAGCGCCTGTCGAACACTTACAGTGACCGGCATGCCCTGTTGTCGCGAGTCCGTGTTGTACCCGCTGACGGCGGGGTGCTGGTACATGTTGCGCTGCGACGCCAGACCCGGCGCCAGCGGGTCCTTACCCTGCGACCCCCCGCCCGGCACGCCGCTCGACCCTAGCGCCTGTCGAACACTTACAGTGACCGGCATGCCCTGTTGTCGCGAGTCCGTGTTGTACCCGCTGACGGCGGGGTGCTGGTACATGTTGCGCTGCGACGCCAGACCCGGCGCCAGCGGGTCCTTACCCTGCGACCCCCCGCCCGGCACGCCGCTCGACCCTAGCGCCTGTCGAACACTTACAGTGACCGGCATGCCCTGTTGTCGCGAGTCCGTGTTGTACCCGCTGACGGCGGGGTGCTGGTACATGTTGCGCTGCGACGCCAGACCCGGCGCCAGCGGGTCCTTACCCTGCGACCCCCCGCCCGGCACGCCGCTCGACCCTAGCGCCTGTCGAACACTTACAGTGACCGGCATGCCCTGTTGTCGCGAGTCCGTGTTGTACCCGCTGACTGCGGGGTGCTGGTACATGTTGCGCTGCGACGCCAGGCCCGGCGCCAGCGGGTCCTTACCCTGCGACCCCCCGCCCGGCACGCCGCTCGACCCTAGCGCCTGTCGAACACTTACAGTGACCGGCATGCCCTGTTGTCGCGAGTCCGTGTTGTACCCGCTGACGGCGGGGTGCTGGTACATGTTGCGCTGCGACGCCAGACCCGGCGCCAGCGGGTCCTTACCCTGCGACCCCCCTCCCGGCACGCCGCTCGACCCTAGAGCCTGGTTGTTCCTGTTGAATTGTAACTATTATTGATTGAATCCTTCATGTTCAACTTACAGTGGTGTAGTATTGCTGATTAGAACTAGTCAAGATATTAGGGCAATTTCATATTGTGCAGCTTGACTGAGCAACAGTCAAAACAGTGCATGCGTCTAGGGCCACGTATGTTCATATAGGACTGTAGTGGGGCTCGCCTTCAAGAAAATAGTGTTGTGTACTATCATTGGTCTTACGAACCAAGAGGTGCAGTTTATAGCAAATCACACTAACGCCCCAACACCGAAGCCATGACTCATGCATCAACTGTTAGACTCCGACATCCACACCGGAGTGCAGCGGCTGCGAGGTAAAGACACTTGCCTAGAGTTGTTGTTCTTATGTGAACGTCCGTTTTCGGTAGCTTTGAGCCGCGATCTAAGTTCGGACGAGTTGCCATTTTCGGAGGGTGCCGCATTACTCGGTGCCGCGTTTCCTACCCTCGCTGAAGATCGTGTTTTAACCATTGTTGATGAGCGACCATCTCATGTCAACTGAAATTGAGCCGTCACAACGGACGTAAATCAAAAGTCAACTACACAACTGTGGGAGTTTTCTGGAAAATTTCTTGAGGAAAATCACTGCACGGCTGTCTCCTTATTTCTCTTACACTAAGCGCCAAATTTAGATGAAAGGGATAGGGCTCTAGTGACATCTGCAATTGAATAATTACTTTTAGTCATCAATGGTTAAAACATGTCTTTCAGCTTTAATACCACTAAACGAACCGCAAGTCCTCTACGATGTTTTACGACAATTTAGATCAATGATGGTGTTGCCTTTTTGATTATTTTGATAAATTATTCCACTGCAGCTGTGAAGGAGCTTGCTAAGGAGAAAAAGTATATTAGAAGTTTGCAATGTGACCGGGAGTGGCTTCGGGAAGACTGGAGCTAAAGATAAGAGAAATAAGATGACTGTCCTGTCAATGAAATTTTCCAGAAAAGTATACCATTAACAACAAGTTGCTCCATAGTCAGCCTGGACTCGACACAACACTGAGCAGCAATGCATTTAGTGTTTTAGTCTAGGCTAGCTTGTGGGCACATAAACAACAAATCATTGTATGGGAGAGAAACTTGCAACAGTCAGGAGACTCAGGAGGGATGGGGACAAGCTTAAAAAATAAATAAAAAATATCACAAATCAATTTAAAAATACTATATTATTTTTATAGTCTACTATTGATCTGTAGACATGTGAAAAGGTGGATGTTTATTAATTTTATCATCATAGATATGTATTATTATACTAGGTATTTAGATAACAATCTGATAAATAAGCTGTTAGTTAAAATAGAAAATATGGGTTTGTTGTGAACTATGAGAACTGGAACTAGTTATAAGTATTTTAATTGGGCAAACAAAATATATTAATAACATAAATACATTTTCATATACAACATATACATCATGCACATATTTATTCCCTAATCTAATATTGAAGTTAGGCTATTATGGTATCCCTCGAAAACATAATTATATTGATATTGTTTTTGCAAGCTAAACAAAACAAAATGTGAAAAGTAAGGGTTGAATAAAACAAAAAAAATTGACGATGGTTGCGGCGTCATCAAATAACACTGAGTGTTAATTATTATGAGAACTACTAGAAATAAATAAAAATCAAAATTGACTATTCGTATGCCACAACTAAAACGTCGGTCGTCAACGGATTTATGAAGGATGCAATAGAGTTCTGTATCATATGACTTGTATGAAAATAATGTTTTTAATACAGTACAGTACAAAATGACCCTAATAGTTCACGTTGTGCCTGGACATTTCATAGAGCACCTCCCGCCGCCAATTCGGCAAATATTTAAAATGGACCAGCACCAGAGACCGGTAAACATTTTTTTAATGATATGAAATGTTGGTAGCCAAATAAACAAACATACAAAATATTCTATAAAATTAAGTTTTTAGGAAAAACGTTTACGGAACCCAAACAATATGGATGTCAGGTGTTCAAACGAAAGTTACTCACCATGATATCGCGTTACCGTAATCGTAATACCTACTCATATTAACTATAAGTCATAAAAATTACACTGACATTTAGTAACACTTAATTTAACTATTTACGAATATCTTACAAAACTCCACACTATTTGACGCCTGCTGCATTATTCAGCCGCCACGTTGGACATAGACTAAAAACAAACAGTCTTATTTTTTAAGTGACATCTATTTAAGCCTTTACTTGCCTAGGTAGAGGGCCGTTTGTGTTCAAGTTTAAATTAGTTAAAAAAAGTCAAAACAACCATATTGATTATGTTGGATGTAGATCTTGTTATCATTAATGACTTCAAACTCTTTCATTCATAAAATGAATATTCCTTCGAACGAAACTTGGCACATAGTGCAACTTAATTCCCCCAAACGCTAATGTAAAGCTTACATACATGGAAGAAAACCACAGACGAAATAGAGAATTTGTGCATCATATCCGGATCCCATTTGGTAGGGTTGTCGAAACGTTGAAAGTACGTTCGGATATGTATATAAAAAGTAAAAGTGATTTAAATATAAATTACTCCATTAATCATATTTACTTATAGCTGGTCAAGCAAGTCTTGTCAGTAAAAAAAGGCGCGTAATTCAAGTTTTCTATGGGACGATATCCCTTCGCGTCTACATTATTCAATTTTTTCTACTGACAAGATCTGCTTGACCAAGTATAATTGTCTTAGATGTATAAATGGCAGATTTTGACTTGATTAAACAACTATACTTAATCAAATACCTGTTGCCAGCACTCTTACTACATAATACATATCACACCCCCTTCGAGGAGGAATTCCGGGATAAAAGTAATATAAAATATGTATTTAAACATTTTTCTAGACTATAAACTTCATCAAAATCAGCTCAGCCGTTTTTGTGTGAGGTACTAACATTCAAATATTACCTACAAATTTTAAAATTTTCACATTTATAATTATTATCATGTTCATTTTTATTTTACTTACCACTACCAGAGAGCACTTTACTTTCCGAAGCTGGCCCTACATTTACCTTTTTATATCCCAGACGTTATTTAGTAAGTATCAATACCTAAGGTCTGTTTTATATTCCGTTGGCCAATCGAAATACGATTATTTCACATTACTTATTACAGTTATTACACATATTTTCGTGGCGCATGAATCCGATGTAGTTTCATGTTATGGACCCTATACATTCCACGACTCTTCTCTTTCCGCACAGACTCTACACCAAAGAGTAGTATAATCCTACGTTTTAAATAATTGCTCTTTAAAGTAAAAATACCGCAATATAACCTGCATTTGTAATTTCTTCGTTATATTTACAAGCTTAACTTGCGACCGAGTCA